>NC_092334.1:57229500-57531500 GCF_046630445.1 Rutidosis leptorrhynchoides | reverse complement strand
TATCTTATTCGACTCGCTTGTTTCTTCTTCTTCGGTTTTGGTTCGTTTTGCCAAGTTTCTAGGGATATATGATGTTCCCCTAATACGAGCCGTCATTGTCCACATTGGTTTAGAAAAACCTGGTGGTTTAGAGGTTCCCGGGTCATTGTTACAACTTAAGGACTTCGGGGGTTGACGATACATATAAAGTTCATCGGGGTTGGAATTAGATTTCTCTATTTTTATGCCCTTTCCCTTATTATTTTCTTTTACCTTTTTAAATTCAGTTGGGGTAATTTCTATAACATCATCGGAATTCTCGTCGGAATCCGATTCATCGGAGAATTGGTAATCCTCCCAATATTTTGCTTCCTTGGCGGAAACACCATTGACCATAATTAACCTTGGTCGGTTGGTTGAGGATTCTCTTTTACTTAACCGTTTTATTATTTCCCCCACCGGTTCTATTTCTTCTTCCGGTTCCGATTCTTCTTCCGGTTCCGATTCTTCTTCCGGTTCCGACTCTTCTTCCGGTTCCTCTTCGGGAACTTGTGAATCAGTCCACGAATCATTCCAATTTACATTTGACTCTTCATTATTATTAGGTGAGTCAATGGGACTTGTTCTAGAGGTAGACATCTATCACATAATATCAAACGCGTTAAGAGATTAATATATCACATAATATTCACATGTTAAAAATATATAGTTTCCAACAAAATTTGTTAAGCAATCATTTTTCAAGTAAACACGGTCGAAGTCCAGACTCACTAATGCATCCTAACAAACTCGATAAGACACACTAATGCAAAATTCTGGTTCTCTAAGACCAATGCTCGGATACCAACTGAAATGTCCCGTTCTTATTGATTAAAAACGTTCCATATTAATTGATTTCGTTGCGAGGTTTTGACCTCTATATGAGACATTTTTCAAAGACTGCATTCATTTTAAAACAAACCATAACCTTTATTTCATCAATAAAGGTTTAAAAAGCTTTACGTAGATTATCAAATAATGATAATCTAAAATATTCTGTTTACACACGACCATTACATAATGGTTTACAATACAAATATGTTACAACAAAATAAGTTTCTTGAATGCAGTTTTTTACACAATATCATACAAGCATGGACTCCAAATCTCGTCCTTATTTAAGTATGCGACATCGGAAGCTCTTAATAATCACCTGAGAATAAACATGCTTAAAATGTCAACAAAAATGTTGGTGAGTTATAGGTTTAACCTATATATATTAAATCATAATAATAGACCACAAGATTTCATATTTCAATACACATCCCATACATAGAGATAAAAATCATTCATATGGTGAACACCTGGTAACCGACATTAACAAGATGCATATATATAAGAATATCCCCATCATTCCGGGACACCCTTCGGATATGATATAAATTTCGAAGTACTAAAGCATCCGGTACTTTGGATGGGGTTTGTTAGGCCCAATAGATCTATCTTTAGGATTCGCGTCAATTAGGGTGTCTGTTCTCTAATTCTTAGATTTACCAGACTTAATAAAAAGGGGCATATTCGATTTCGATAATTCAACCATAGAATGTAGTTTCACGTACTTGTGTCTATTTTGTAAATCATTTATAAAACCTGCATGTATTCTCATCCCAAAAATATTAGATTTTAAAAGTGGGACTATAACTCACTTTCACAGATTTTTACTTCGTCGGGAAGTAAGACTTGGCCACTGGTTGATTCACGAACCTATAATATATACATATATATCAAAGTATGTTTAAAATATATTTACAACACTTTTAATATATTTTGATGTTTTAAGTTTATTAAGTCAGCTGTCCTCGTTAGTAACCTACAACTAGTTGTCCACAGTTAGATGTACAGAAATAAATCGATAAATATTATCTTGAATCAATCCACGACCCAGTGTATACGTATCTCAGTATTGATCACAACTCAAACTATATATATTTTGGAATCAACCTCAACCCTGTATAGCTAACTCCAACATTCACATATAGAGTGTCTATGGTTGTTCCGAAATATATATAGATGTGTCGACATGATAGGTCGAAACATTGTATACGTGTCTATGGTATCTCAAGATTACATAATATACAATACAAGTTGATTAAGTTATGGTTGGAATAGATTTGTTACCAATTTTCACGTAGCTAAAATGAGAAAAATTATCCAATCTTGTTTTACCCAAAACTTCTTCATTTTAAATCCGTTTTGAGTGAATCAAATTGCTATGGTTTCATATTGAACTCTATTTTATGAATCTAAACAGAAAAGTATAGGTTTATAGTCGAACATGTGTGTAGTTAATTTTAAAAGTCAAGTTAGAAGGATTAACTTTTGTTTGCGAACAAGTTTAGAATTAACTAAACTATGTTCTAGTGATTACGAGTTTAAACCTTCGAATAAGATAGTTTTATATATATGAATCGAATGATGTTATGAACATCATTACTACCTCAAGTTTAGTAGGTAAACCTACTGGAAGTGACAAGAAATGATCTAGCTTCAAAGGATCTTGGATGGCTTGAAAGTTCTTGAAGTAGGATCATGACACAAAAACAAGTTCAAGTAAGATTTTTACTCGAATTAAGATAGTTTATAGTTATAGAAATTGAATCAAAGTTTGAATATGAATATTACCTTGAATAAGAAAGATAACCTACTGTATATAACAAAGGTTTCTTGATCTTAGATGATTACTTGGAATGGATTAGAAAGCTTGGAAGTAAATTAGTAAACTTGAAGGGATTTTTGAAGTGTTCTTGAAGTGTTCTTCCTATGATGATTATAGCTTGATTCTTGAAGTGATTTTTGATGAAGATGATGATTAACTACTGGAAAAATACGTTCATAATAGTGTGTGTGTGTTGAGAGAGAATTAGAAAGAGAATTGGAAGTGAAATGGAGTGAATGATGAGTGGTAATTGGTGAGTGGTGAGTGGGGTTAAAAGGAGTTCTAGTTAGTTGACTAGCTCATGGTAGAAGTTAAAATTGATTAGTCATACATGACATAATCAAGAGTGGAATCCCATGCTAGTTCCTATTGGTATATACTCATAGTAAGTACGTTTTGAAGCTGTGTATAATACGGGTAAGAATACGACTAGAATTCTTGATGAAAGAAAAGAATGGAAAAGTAACTGTAACCATTTTCGTTAAGTATGAGTGTTTTGATATATGTCTTGAAGTCTTCCAAAAGTATTTTAATACATCTAAATACACTACATGTATATACATTTTAACTGAGTCGTTAAGTCATCGTTAGTCGTTACATGTAAGTGTTGTTTTGAAACCTTTAAGTTAACGATCTCAATTAATGTTGTTAACCCATTGTTTATTATATCTAATGAGATGTTAAATTATTATATTATCATGATATTATGATATATTAATATATCTTAATATGATATATATACATTTAAATGTCGTTACAACGATAATCGTTGCATATATGTCTCGTTTCGAAATCCTTAAGTTAGTAGTCTTGTTTATATGTATATAACTCATTGTTAATATACTTATGGAGATACTTACTTATCATAATCTCATGTTAACCATATGTATATCCATATATATATATCGTCATGTCGTTTTTACAAGTTTTAACGTTCGTGAATCGCCGATCAACTTGGGTGGTCAATTGTCTATATGAAACATATTTCAATTAATCAAGTCTTAATAAGTTTGATTGCTTAACATGTTGGAAATATTTAATCATGTAAATATCAATCTCAATTAATATATATAAACATGGAAAAGTTCGGGTCACTACACTTGAGCGGGTTAAGTTTCATGTTGATCCTGCGTAAAGACGCAAATGTTTCCAGGATGTCTGCGAGCATTTCTTCTTCGGTGTTACTTTTAATTACCAAATCGTCGACATATGCTTCAAGATTTCTACCAATTTGGTGCTTGAAGGCTGCGTCAATTACGCGCTGATAGGTTGCGCCTGCGTTCTTTAATCCGAAAAGCATCTTCGTATAACAATAAATACCCTGCGGCGTATGAAAAGCAGTTTTGTCCTCATTTTCTGCAGCCATTAAGATTTGGTGATAACCCTTGTACGCATCCAGAAAACACTTGTACCGAAAACCTGACAATGATTCTACCTTCCAGTCTATCTCCGGGAGAGGGTAGTTGTCCTTGGGGCACGCTTTATTGATGTCTTTAAAATCAACCCACATCCGCCAATTGCCGTCAGCTTTTTTCACCAACACAGGATTAGCAACCCATGTCTGATACCGCACTTCCCGCATAATGTTTGCTTTGACAAGGTTATCTACTTCTGCGCATAACCAATCACTGCGCTCAAGAGCCATATGCCGCTTCTTTTGTCTAACTGGTGTGAGTGATGGATTAACATTCAACTTATGTTCCGCAATATCACGCGGAACCCCAGTCATGTCTGATTCTTGCCATGCGAAAACATCTGCGTTTGCGGATAATATTCCATGCAACTTAGCCTTTGTTTCGGCTGACAAGCCTGCGCCGATTTTGATACGCTTATCCGGGTGCAAACGGTTAGCTATGACCGTACTGCTTGCAAGTTGTTCTCCCATGATGGGAATGTTTACAGGCACAACTGAACCACATAACTCGGTTGTTTGATGTGACGCAATCGTGGCAATTCCTCCCATTGTAGGAAACTTAATCAAGCCATGCACTACCGATGGTATAATATTAAAACGTCGTATGAAATTTCTCCCTAGTAGCGCATTGTAACGCGAAGTCGAACGAACCACATAAAAGTCAACTAACTCGTGTCTGACCAACTGCGAATTCTTATCGTCCGCAAGCTCTATTATTAGCTCTATCCGGCCTAGCGGCCATGAGCTTTCTCCAGAGAACCCTGATAGCGTAATATCGGGCTGGCGTAACTGCGCTTTAACTTCTGCAGGAAGGAAACGATAGCAATGCTCATACATAATGTCGACGCCACTCCCGGTGTCAACATGCATGCGTTTGATCTGTATTCCGCAATTAGGAATGCGACACTTGATGATAATGGGCTCGTTAACTGTGTCAATTGACATTACGGGAGGAAATGAAATTGGAATGATCTCCCAATCCTGGTGGTCGTTGTATTTCCTTCGCTGGCCAACTTTGTCTGCGTAAACCATATTGATGGTTACATCGGCGCTTTTAGCTTTATCTGTTTTTTGCCATGCGAACGTTTTGGCTTTTGAACTCTCTTCCGCGGCCTTTCCCTTATCTTTCTTTGGCGGCTTGAGATGATCTAATTTTCCTGCGCGTAGCGCTTCCAGCACTCGCTCCATTAAATTTTTACACCGATTGGTGTCATGGCCGTGATCGTCATGGAACTCGCAGTATTTTGTTTTATCCCGCTTACCAAATTCTGTCAGCGGAGTTGGAACCGCAAAGGTTGCGCATACTGGTTCGGTTGCCAAAATTTCTTTTGGTGTTTTAGACAAGCTTTTGAGCAGCGCATAATTCTGATTATTAATACCGCGCTGATTATTGTTTCGAAAATCACAACTTGCTCGCCCTTTATCATTTCTTATAGGACCACCACTATGGTATCTTCCGCGAGAGCTGTTACCGCGATTTTGATCGTGCGAACGATCATCGTCTTTCCTTTCGTTGCGTGAGCTAGCTGTTGTAATATCATTATCTTCGCCACTCCGCATATAATCATGGCATTCATTAAGTGCTTCAGCATAAGTTGTTGGCACTGTATGGCGCAGACGCCTTACCAGCGTTGGATGACGCTCTGTACTTATACCATGTATCAGCCCAGAAATCTGCTGTTCTGGCTTTAGGTCCGGTATGCGCAAGCACTCATTAGTATATCTCGTGAGAAATTCTCCCAAAGATTCCTTGGGTTTCTGCACAATATCGTGCCATTCAATGTGAGTGCGTTTGCGCGGCCTTTGATTTTGATACTGCAGCAAGAACTTCATACGCAAATCCATGAGCCCGGATATGCTACCCGCTGGAAGTTTATTGAACCATTCACGCGCAATGCCCTGCAACGTCATGGGAAATATCTGACATGCAACTGGATCGACCCACCCTTGGGTGCGCATCGCGCCTTCAAAACGCTGCAGGAAATCATCTGGGTCAGTCAAGCCATTGTAGGTACCTAACGTGTGAGGTATCTTTGGTGCTGATGGAAACGGATACCCGGTTATATGCGGAGGAAACTTGTCAAAAGTGGTTGGTAGCTCAAAGTGCGGTTTAACAGGATCCCCTTTGAGTCCTGCGAAGAAACGCTTCATCATATCCTGAACAAAATCAGGTTGCGAAAATAAGTAGACCATGTCAGGAGCTGCCTGTAAGACCCTAACCAGTTTGTACAGCAGTGTAAATATGTTACTTAGAGTGTGGGTGATGTTGTGCTGTTAAACAGAAGTCACTGAGTGAGCTGAGCCTAGTGCGCGCCGCGCACACTAAAGGGAGCGCGCCGCGCACCCCTTACTGTAGCCGGGTTCCAGCTTTTTAAATCAGATATTTTGAGGGTATTTTGGTAAAATCACTTGGAGGCCGAATGTATTACCCTAGATCAGTTTTGGGGAGCTCATTTACTACTCCCACAACAACCCCATCTTCTCCAATTAAACTCTAGAGAGAGAGTGCAATCCTTGAGAGAGAAAGCTCCATCAAAGGGTGAAAGAGGTTGAATCGGGTCTTAGTGCGAGTTCTAAAGTCGTTCATCTAGTCGCTAGCTACGTAGTGATTGTGTTGGTAAGTCCTAAAACCTAGATTCTTACTTTAATTGCATTAAGGGTTAGGGTTTGGGTTAGTGATGCACACAAAACCCACTTGCTAGTAATTTGGGGGTTTTGGGTGAATTTGGGTCATGTAGACTCAAAGGTAACTAATTAGGGTTTTCAAAGTGTTAATTTATGTTTATGAACCTAATTAGTTAGTTAAAGTACTAGAACACTTCAATGATATGTAAATGGGTGTTAATTGGGCATGGATGACCCAAATGGGTGTGTTGACCTTGAAATGGGTCAAATGGGTCTTTAATGACCTAAGTGGCCTAGTAATTATGAAAACGAGTTAGCCTTGTGACCTAAATGTGTTTTAAACCCATCTTGACGAATGATTAGGGTTTTGGTGTGTGTTGACCCAATGTAGGGTTAAGGGTGCAAATGGGTTGAAATTGCACTTTGGGTCAAAATGACTTAGGAAGGGTGAAAGAATTGGTTGACCGACTTGAGTTGCGTTTGATAATATGTATAATGTGATAGGTACGTTACTTTGAGGTTTCGCAAGCTCGGGTATCTTTTCACAAGACTTTGAGGTGAGTGGAATAATTATATGCGTATGTATATAATGTATCTATTTGTTGTAGCGTGAAAGGTGTAGTGTCGAGGTGTTAAGACACCACGTTTCACGTGAAGAGTGTAGCATCGAGGTGTTAAGATGCCACTCGGGTGTAGCATCGAGGTGTTAAGATGCCACCTAGGAGTGTAGTGTCGAGGTGTTAAGACACCACTCCGTAAAATAACGAGTGAAGCATCGAGGTGTTAAGATGCCACTCGGGGTGAAGTGCCGAGGTGTTAAGGTGCCACCCTAGGGGTTAGTGGTGCGAGGTGTTAAGTGCCCTAATGGATGTTATGAACACCGATGGCGTTTTCGCGAGCGCCGTTCCCTTGTACTATTGGTTAACCATGGTTACTTGTGTTGTAAGCATATTATATCATTTCGAGTTATATTATTATGCGGTTGTTGCTAGCTTGTGGTATTGGAGATTATAGCTTGTTAATGTGACGATAAGCTAATTGTGTTGCTAGCATGTTTGCGGTTTGTGTAAGTGCATGCAAGTAGGTATAATTATATATGTATTCGTATAATTATTGCATTCACTAAGCTTTGCTTACCCTCTCGTTGTTTACCATTTTTATAGGTTCGGTTTTGGACAAGGGTAAGGGCATCGTATTGGACTAGAGATCCCGCTTGATGCTAGGGGACGCTTTTGGCTTTAGTAGCTCTTGGAGTTTGACCGGTAGTTGGGTAGTTTAATCCCAAACGCCATGCTCATTGTGTAATTTGGAACTTAAACTTTTTGGTGGTCGAAACTCTAAACTTGTATTAAACTTGTATTTTGGGTCGTGTGGGCCCCGCTTGTAAAACATCATTTTTATGTTTGATTCGTGTGAGTTTTACATATATGAGTTTGTTGTGAAAAGCGTACGGTCTAAAAGTGTCGGGAAGTCGAAGATCTTTTCGCGAAAAATGGACATTTTGGTCAGAACTGTCTCAGGCCTTGTGCGCGCCGCGCATAGGCAGTGGTGCGCGCCGCGCACCCTCCAGATCAGTTTTAAATTTTTTTTTATTCCGCGTTTTTGATTGGTTAACGGGTTGGGTCGTTACAAGTGGTATCAGAGCATGGTCTAAGGGATTTACGTGACTTGAGATAGGCGCCTAGACTTAGACTTTTTTTGTGCGCGTTTATGCGGGACTTGTAGGACTTTGGGTCGGATCGGGATTGGTTTGTGCATAGGTTTCTGTAAACTAATCATGTGCTATTTGTTATGTATGTTTAGCGAGCATCGAGCGAGATGGACGTTGTACTAGCAAGTTAATGCGACGTGCTCGCGTAACAATGATTAGCTACCATTGTTACGGGCGCAAATCGTGTCGAACGAGTAATGTACGACGATTGTTGAGCAAGATGGGTAGTGTGGTGTATATGTATATACTTATGTGTTAAATCCTTTTCGTCTCATTGTTTAATCTATTCCGTCTTATAGAATGAAGATGAGAAACGGGCATGATATCAACGGCGGAGGTACTAGTGAAGAAGTCGAGTTTACGGCCAAGGTTGAGGCCATTTTGAAAAGGCATCATGAAGCTTTTCTCGAGGACGTTAAGAAGATGTTCCTAGATACGATTGACGAGCAATTAGTCAATGTGGTAAAGGAGCAAGTTAAGGCCGTTCTTCGCGAAGATAATGTGGGAAGACGGGACTTTTTCTATAAGAATTTCAAGGACTCTCAACCTCCCTCTTTTGATGGTGAAAGAGATCCTCTTAAGAGCGCCCGTTGGATCTCCGATATGGAGGGGGCCTTCCGTACTTGTGAATGTCCTCTCGATAAGAGGACAAGGTACTGGTGTAGTATGTTGAGGGGCGATGCCAAGTTGTGGTGGGACGCAAAGCTCCAAGTTTATGGTGAAGAGCAATGCATGGAATTCACTTGGGATGAATTCAAGTCCGAATTTTTCAAGGAATACCGAACTTCGGCCGATCTTACTAGGCTTAAGGACGAGTTACGTTCCTTGAGGCAAGGGTCGATGGATTTGAACACTCTCAAATCCGTGTTTTTGTCCAAGACCCAATTTTGCCCGGAGTACGTCGGGAATGATAAAATGTTGAAGGAAGATTTCTATCGAACCTTGAACGACAACTATCAAGATAGGATTAGTGTGAACGTAGTGAAAAGCTTTGATGAGTTGTTTGACATGGCCAAAGGTTTCGAGTCGCTCATCTTAAGAAAGAGTGGTTTTACTCTTGGCAAGAGAAAAAGTGAAGGTTCGAGCTATTCAAACTTTTCGAACAAAAAGAACAAGAAAAGTTTCGAAAGTGTCAATAGCGTGAAGAAGGGCGCTTCCGGTGGTTTTAATTTTACGTGCTATAATTGTGGGCAAGCGGGTCATATGGCTCGTGATTGTCCAAAACCATCTTCCGGAAACAAGCTCACTTGTTTTAATTGCGGTAAAGAAGGGCATAAAAAGCCGGAGTGTCCCGATTTGCGCAACGATAATGTTAAGCGTCTAGAGAAGGCAGCGGGTATGGCTAGGGGTCGCAACTATTTGATGACCAATGATGAGGCCAAGCAATCCAATGAAGTCGTCTCAGGTACTTTCATAGTTAACTCTAATCCGGCACGGATACTTTTTGATAGTGGGGCTAATTTGTCCTTTGTGTCGCCTCGATTTGTGCCTAAGTTAAATAAACTGCTAGTTAAGTTAAGTCATCCGGTAGAAGTTGAAATAGCGGATGGCAAGACGGCGCTAGTGGTTGATGTGTGTAAGAATTGTAATGTTGTATTTGGTTCCGAAACGTTTAAGATCGATCTTATTCCGATGACTTTGGGTGATTTTGATATTGTTATTGGTATGGATTGGCTCGATCTTAATAGAGCCGATATTGCATGCCATGATAAATTCATTCGGGTGAAGACCCCAAGTGGGGGAGAAGTAATTATTCATGGCGATAAGCGAAGGAGACTTGTACCGATATGCACTTTTGCACGGGCACGTCGTTTCCTTGTTAGTGGTGGCATGGCTTTTCTTGCCCATGTTGTTGATACTCGTGATGAGCCACCAACCATTCGTGAAATCCCTGTGGTTAATGAATTTGAAGACGTTTTTCCGGATGAGTTACCGGGTGTTCCGGCGAAAAGACAAGTTGAGTTTCGTATTGAGTTGGTTCCGGGAGCTACTCCCATTGC
This sequence comes from Rutidosis leptorrhynchoides, assembly GCF_046630445.1. Classification (NCBI taxonomy): domain Eukaryota; kingdom Viridiplantae; phylum Streptophyta; class Magnoliopsida; order Asterales; family Asteraceae; genus Rutidosis; species Rutidosis leptorrhynchoides. The sequence goes on along the minus strand of NC_092334.1, from coordinate 57,521,076 downwards.
TAAAACTCCTTATCGTTTAGCACCAACGGAAATGCAAGAGTTGTTAAATCAAACCCAAGAGTTGCTCGAGAAGGATTTTATTCGACCGAGTGCTTCGCCATGGGGCGCTCCGGTGTTATTTGTGAAGAAGAAAGATGGTAGTATGCGTATGTGCATTGATTACCGTGAGTTGAATAAAGTGACGATCAAGAATCGTTATCCATTACCTAGGATTGACGATTTATTTGATCAACTTCAAGGTGCAACGTATTTCTCTAAGATCGACCTACGGTCCGGCTATCACCAAATGCGGGTCCGTGAGGAAGACATAGAGAAGACGGCTTTTCGAACGCGTTACGGGCATTATGAGTTTGTAGTTATGCCCTTTGGTCTTACGAATGCACCGGCGGCATTCATGGATCTTATGAACCGAGTGTGCCAACTTATGTTGGACAAGTCGGTAATAGTGTTCATTGACGACATACTAGTCTACTCGAAAAGTATGAACGAACATGAACATCATTTGCGTGAAGTATTGAAGACGCTACGAAAGGAGAAGTTGTATGCAAAGTTCTCCAAATGTGAATTTTGGCTAAGGGAAGTTCAATTCCTTGGTCATATCGTGAACGAAAACGGTATTCAAGTAGATCTGGGGAAGATCGAGACGGTGAAGAGTTGGGGACGACCGACTACGCCTACAGAAATTCGAAGTTTTCTCGGATTGGCCGGTTATTATCGTCGGTTTATCCAAGACTTTTCTAAGATTGCTTCTCCATTGACGAAATTGACAAGGAAGAATGCGAGGTTTGGTTGGGAGAACGAGCAAGAAATTGCTTTTCAATTGTTAAAAGAGAAGTTGTGTCAAGCTCCGGTGTTAGTGTTACCGGAAGGTGTTGAAGACATGGTGGTTTATTGTGATGCTTCCTTAAATGGTCTCGGGTGTGTTCTAATGCAAAGAGGTAAAGTCATCGCTTATGCCTCTCGACAATTAAAGGAACATGAAACGAGGTATCCGACTCATGATCTTGAGTTGGCGGCGGTTGTGCATGCGTTGAAAATTTGGCGCCATTACTTGTATGGTGTCAAGTGTACGATTTATTCGGATCATAAGAGTTTGAAACATCTCTTTAATCAACGAGATTTGAATTATCGCCAACGTAGGTGGATGGATGTGGTGAAAGACTACGATTGTGAAATACTTTATCATCCGGGTAAGGCGAATGTGGTCGCGGATGCGTTGAGTCGAAAGAGTCAACATCCGGCGATACGAGTTGGATCGTTACGTTTGATTATTACCAACGATTTTCTTGAAAAGCTTGGTGAGATTCAAATAGAGGCTTATGTTCACAACAAGCATACGGAGCGAATCGTGGGCCAATCGGAGTTTATTACTATGGGTCCGCGTGGTTTGTTGTCTTTTCAAGGAAGGGTGTGGGTGCCTAAGATGGGTGATTACCGACGAGTGCTACTTGATGAAGCATATAAGTCAAAATATTCCATTCATCCGGGCGCGACGAAAATGTATCTTGACTTGAAGAAAGATTATTGGTGGCCGGGCATGAAGCGCGATGTTGTGAAGTATGTTGAGCAATGCGTCACGTGTTTGCAAGTAAAAGCCGAACACCAAAAGCCGTATGGTAAATTGCAACCGTTAGAAATCCCGAAATGGAAATGGGAGCACATTACCATGGATTTCATTACAAAGTTACCTAAAACGGCGAGAACCCAATTCGATTCGATTTGGGTTATAGTTGACCGATTGACAAAGAGCGCTTTGTTTCTTCCCATTAAAGAAGCGATATCGTCGGAGACCTTGGCAAAGTTGTTTATCAAGGAAGTGGTGTCACGACATGGGGTTCCTATATCTATTATTTCGGATCGAGATACCCGTTTTACATCTCGGTTTTGGGAAAAGTTTCATGAAGATATGGGTACGCAATTGAAGTTGAGCACGGCGTATCATCCTCAAACGGACGGTCAAACCGAACGTACGAATCAAACTTTGGAAGATATGCTACGAGCGTGCATCATTGACTTCGGTGGTAGTTGGGATGAGCATTTGCCTTTGGTGGAATTCTCGTACAATAATAGTTATCATACTAGTATCGGGATGCCACCTTACGAAATGCTTTATGGGCGTAGGTGTCGAACTCCCGTTTGTTGGGGAGAAGTGGGTCAAAGAGAGATCGGGAGTACCGATTTGGTTTTAGAGACCAATAGCAAGATCGATTTGATTTGGGAACATTTGAAGAAGGCTCAAGATAGGCAAAAGTCGTATGCCGATAGACGTAGGCGATTGATTGAGTTCCAAGAAGGCGATATGGTGATGCTTAAGGTTTCGCCATGGAAGGGTATTATTCGATTTCGAAAACGGGGAAAGTTAGCTCCTCGGTTTATTGGTCCCTTTAAAGTTTTAGCTCGTGTTGGTGAAGTCGCGTATCGTTTGGAATTACCCGAAGAGCTTGCGGGGATTCATAATACATTTCATGTTTCCCATCTCCGTAAGTGTCTTGCGGATGATTCATCATGGGTGCCGTTAGACGAAATTGAGCTAAACAATAAGCTAGAGTATATTGAGGAGCCAATTGCCATACTCGATGAGAAGGTCAAAAGGTTGAGGCATAAAGAGGTTAGGACTTTTAAAGTTCAATGGCGTCGTAGTAAGGGTTCCGAGTTTACTTGGGAGCCCGAAGAATTCGTGTTGGTTTATCTTCCCTCTTGTCATGCGGCTTGGATTGCGAGGACGCAATCCGAATAAGTGGGGGAGAGTTGTAAGACCCTAACCAGTTTGTACAGCAGTGTAAATATGTTACTTAGAGTGTGGGTGATGTTGTGCTGTTAAACAGAAGTCACTGAGTGAGCTGAGCCTAGTGCGCGCCGCGCACACTAAAGGGAGCGCGCCGCGCACCCCTTACTGTAGCCGGGTTCCAGCTTTTTAAATCAGATATTTTGAGGGTATTTTGGTAAAATCACTTGGAGGCCGAATGTATTACCCTAGATCAGTTTTGGGGAGCTCATTTACTACTCCCACAACAACCCCATCTTCTCCAATTAAACTCTAGAGAGAGAGTGCAATCCTTGAGAGAGAAAGCTCCATCAAAGGGTGAAAGAGGTTGAATCGGGTCTTAGTGCGAGTTCTAAAGTCGTTCATCTAGTCGCTAGCTACGTAGTGATTGTGTTGGTAAGTCCTAAAACCTAGATTCTTACTTTAATTGCATTAAGGGTTAGGGTTTGGGTTAGTGATGCACACAAAACCCACTTGCTAGTAATTTGGGGGTTTTGGGTGAATTTGGGTCATGTAGACTCAAAGGTAACTAATTAGGGTTTTCAAAGTGTTAATTTATGTTTATGAACCTAATTAGTTAGTTAAAGTACTAGAACACTTCAATGATATGTAAATGGGTGTTAATTGGGCATGGATGACCCAAATGGGTGTGTTGACCTTGAAATGGGTCAAATGGGTCTTTAATGACCTAAGTGGCCTAGTAATTATGAAAACGAGTTAGCCTTGTGACCTAAATGTGTTTTAAACCCATCTTGACGAATGATTAGGGTTTTGGTGTGTGTTGACCCAATGTAGGGTTAAGGGTGCAAATGGGTTGAAATTGCACTTTGGGTCAAAATGACTTAGGAAGGGTGAAAGAATTGGTTGACCGACTTGAGTTGCGTTTGATAATATGTATAATGTGATAGGTACGTTACTTTGAGGTTTCGCAAGCTCGGGTATCTTTTCACAAGACTTTGAGGTGAGTGGAATAATTATATGCGTATGTATATAATGTATCTATTTGTTGTAGCGTGAAAGGTGTAGTGTCGAGGTGTTAAGACACCACGTTTCACGTGAAGAGTGTAGCATCGAGGTGTTAAGATGCCACTCGGGTGTAGCATCGAGGTGTTAAGATGCCACCTAGGAGTGTAGTGTCGAGGTGTTAAGACACCACTCCGTAAAATAACGAGTGAAGCATCGAGGTGTTAAGATGCCACTCGGGGTGAAGTGCCGAGGTGTTAAGGTGCCACCCTAGGGGTTAGTGGTGCGAGGTGTTAAGTGCCCTAATGGATGTTATGAACACCGATGGCGTTTTCGCGAGCGCCGTTCCCTTGTACTATTGGTTAACCATGGTTACTTGTGTTGTAAGCATATTATATCATTTCGAGTTATATTATTATGCGGTTGTTGCTAGCTTGTGGTATTGGAGATTATAGCTTGTTAATGTGACGATAAGCTAATTGTGTTGCTAGCATGTTTGCGGTTTGTGTAAGTGCATGCAAGTAGGTATAATTATATATGTATTCGTATAATTATTGCATTCACTAAGCTTTGCTTACCCTCTCGTTGTTTACCATTTTTATAGGTTCGGTTTTGGACAAGGGTAAGGGCATCGTATTGGACTAGAGATCCCGCTTGATGCTAGGGGACGCTTTTGGCTTTAGTAGCTCTTGGAGTTTGACCGGTAGTTGGGTAGTTTAATCCCAAACGCCATGCTCATTGTGTAATTTGGAACTTAAACTTTTTGGTGGTCGAAACTCTAAACTTGTATTAAACTTGTATTTTGGGTCGTGTGGGCCCCGCTTGTAAAACATCATTTTTATGTTTGATTCGTGTGAGTTTTACATATATGAGTTTGTTGTGAAAAGCGTACGGTCTAAAAGTGTCGGGAAGTCGAAGATCTTTTCGCAAAAAATGGACATTTTGGTCAGAACTGTCTCAGGCCTTGTGCGCGCCGCGCATAGGCAGTGGTGCGCGCCGCGCACCCTCCAGATCAGTTTTAAATTTTTTTTTTATTCCGCGTTTTTGATTGGTTAACGGGTTGGGTCGTTACAGTGCCGCCTGCATAAATTGGCTTGCGAGATTCGCCTGCCCCTGAATATTTTGCCAAGGTTGCCCCGGCGTCTGCGGATATAGCCAAGGCTGCTGCATTGGAAAAGAAGGCATGCTTTACGGCGCAAAGTATACGGGTAGCTAAAAAGGTGCCGAAACCTGTGGCGCAGATGCCTGTGAGACCTGAGGATATGCCGTTAAGAGTCCAACTGTTTTGCTGTTGCGTAGTGATTGGCGTCCAATGAGAGTTTGCATCTGGAATGACACCAAACCCCCAACTATTAAGTAATGCCTGCGCATCCGCAGGGGTCAAAAACTGCGATATTGGACGCGGCGGTTGCCAAGGTTGCAATGGTGTAAATGACGAATTTTGCTGAACACTCTGCGTCTGCAGAGGGATTGAAACCTTGGTACTGTAAATAGGTACCTGGCCGCAGCATACCACATGCGGACCTACTGTTTCACCGCTAGTACCTACCAAGATGACCCTTAGATCCACCGAGGAAAAATCCAGCCGCGTGGTTGTGACTGGTGAGTTTGCCCTTGGCGGTGTAATTCCATCCGGATATATTGTCTTGTACCTTTGGAAAGGCTCGCCGGACACTGGTGGAGGGTAAGGCGCATATCCTGCCCCCGTAGTCATAGCTTGCGTCTGCTGATTACCAGACGACGTGTTTTGATTGTCTGTTTGAGTACGTTCCGATGAGTCCCCGGAAGTCATGATACTGTAAAAGAGACAAAAAATTCAGAAATTTTGTGAATAATGAGCCTTATAATTCAAAACTTTTTAAAAGAAAAAACAATTAAACATGTCTTGAATTAATTCGTCTCTCAATGAAAGCACCACTTGATCATGCATATATTTTCCATAGGGTCAATATGCCTGTTCAATAAGCTAAAGGGGGTTTAAGGATCTTAGAACTTGGCTCTCCGGTCCGGCTACCGTGAATAACCCTGGCTGACATGATGATGTCGGCGGGGTGGCCAAGTGATTAAGTCCACCTTCGATAACGGTCGTTGATCAGAAGGCCCCATGTAAGGTTGTAGGTGCTAGTTAATAAGGAACCAACCTGTAAACCTTGAGAAGATGAAAGATGATGCTTGTTACGTGAGATGTGTAGCAGACAATGGTTACGTAACGTGATCATGTCTAGAATGATAATTAGGGTTAGTATACATAGGCAAACCCTAATTCTAGAACCGTCTAAGATTGTGATAATCCTGTCCATAACAAACTCCCCCGAATCTCGGTTGTAATTATGGAAAAGATATCGACTTGATGACCAAGTAACCGCCGTACCGGGAACAAAGGCATTCGATAGATCACCGCATGTCGCATACCGCATACAAAGTACACGCATACGCATGCTAGCGAGCGCCCGCATACGTATAGAATGCGCATGCGGATTGCGGTATCATTACCTATAAACTAGTTTAAGGACCCGTGGAACCACGGGTATGTTGAAAAATCTTAATAAAAATGTACTCCATAACTGAAGTCTAGGTTGGTATCAATGAAGTCCTTTATGGTAATTGATAGATTCATTACCATTACCAGAAGGCACAAATTGAGGAGATTAGACACTGGCAACTAAATAGTAAATGGTTAACAATTACACCTTAAGCATAAGTGAGTAGGTTGGATTATGTTTGACTAACATATCTAGTAAGAGATGAGCTGGCATCAAAGAAAGACTTAATGATAGTAAAACTACTTTAGAATTCCACTATTAAGTTCTAGCCAAACCTCTATTTGTAAGACATACACACATATTTAGTTGACTATGAAACTCAAAAGATAGTAAACCGATGGTTTTGCTCCACCAACATGTCATTTCTGTATAAATAGTAATCTTTGATGAGCTACAAACAAAAGAAAGGAAAGAAATAAACAATGATGATATGCCCTAACTATAAACCATGGATTAAAACTACAACTTGAGATAAAACGATAGATAACTCAACATTAAAAACATACTTCTAACTAAGACATGACCATTTACTTGAGTCCGGTAGACCAAAAGCAACAACTGGTTTATTCACATTCTTACCATAGTTCAAGGGTGGCATAGTGATCTTATCACCTCTGCCTTCCCAGCTGCTCTGTACAACAAACCCTCAAATTTTGTGGGTATATAAATTCTGGCATCAGAACAACACATCAGCAGATAAAGTAAACCTTTTAATGTCAATCAATCAATTTCAAGCATCCAACATTTCACCACTTTATTAACAGTAAGATAAAATCTCTTAATAGTAAATGAGTCAAAATTACCACACACAACTAAAACTATAATAAAGTACGGAGTAATACATATATCTGGTATTTGATTGATACAATCATGTGACACCAAATACAAAAAGGATCAGTTAAAATATATAAAAGAATGACTAAACATAATAAGTAGAAATAATGACTACTGATCTGGGTAAAGCTAAATTTGTTCAAATTTGATCTTGTACCTTCGGAACATCATGAGTCAAATCCAAACCTACAAACAAATCCGTACAATCAAGCTTTCAAAAGCAGACACGTAACTTGGTAAAGTCCCTGTTATTAGGTACTGAAATCCAACATTGCCAAAATCATGAAGAATCAATAAGAATCTAAATCAAAATCCATACATGTTTTAACTAACAAATCAAATTTAAACATCAATATATTTATCAATGTTTTTTTCTAATGAAGGGTACCAACAGTGAGTACAATAATTAAAATAATTAGTATACTTATTTGATTTTATAAACTAATATTTAACAAACTTATTCAATAGATCAAAGTGCATATCACACGGTGGAAGCCTTGAAAGAATAAAATAACACAAATAATTTAGTAAAAACTAACAGTTATACTATTAGGCAACCATTTAAAAATGTCATTTGATTTTGAAGACTTGCATTACAAATCTTATCGGTTCTTGAGAAAAGAAAACATACCTCATAATCTTTAAGATAACTCATCATAGGCATTGGTGTTGATGTGACTCTCTGCAAGAATGCAAGGACCAACATTTTTCAGTTCACATCATTATCTCCTTCCAATTACGCCAGCAACATATATGTGATGATTTAGTATTCATCTGATGAAAATACATATTCATACATAAACCATTCGTTAATAATATAGAAGTAAAACATAGTGTCATGTGATAATAATACATATTCATGTATGCAAAAAGTTAAACTGTACATAGTGTTCAATGTTATGAAACATAAACATTTTAATAAACACTTTGCATTCAAACATCATACATTTTATAAACCTTTAAGCTTAAAAAAATACAACCATCAATAGTTACTTAACTTAGATTTCTAACTTAATATACATGTACTACATCAAAAACCATATAAATAACAATTAACAGTAACAATTTAAAATCGAAAGAAAGCAAACAAATTTTCTAAAAATAAACAGCCTTGATATAAATTGATAAAATCGTAAACTTACTGCAATATCATATTTGAATAGTCTTCAAATCGAAACAGTTCTTCTCACCAAAGATATATAATATGCAAATATGAAATTGAAGGAATAATAAACAATACTTCGTAGAATCTAAAATATTAAAATCCAAACTCACAAAATAAGTGAAAAAACCCTAAAAATGAATGAAAAACTGATATTACCTAAAAAGAAGATGATGTGAACAGAGGTGACTTCAATTCTGAAATAGAAAATTCTTGAAGAATGAAATAAAGCACTTCATAATTGATGGTAATTTAATTTTTCTTTCCAATTAAATTTCGCCTTTTCTTTATCAACGCATCTCAGAGTATCGATAACCTTTTTGCACTTGGCGAACCCTAATTTAAAGTTCTTCTAGATGAAGATGTAGTGGTTTCTTTTTGAGTCCAGTTGTTGATAGTGAATGATGGAATAGATACGACATTATTCAATGAACCCTAATTTTCATCGACCCTTATCGATAATCCTTTTGCACTTCACGAACCCTAATTTTAAGTTTTTCCTAATAGTAGTAGGTGTAATGAAATAAAACTCAAAAAAGACGTGCATTTAGTAGGAAGAGGTGAAGAGGAAGAGGAGGCGTGTTTTTTGTCAAGGGTTTTTTTGAATGAAGCGTGCAAAAGTCTAACTAGGTGAATAAAGAAAGATGATGAAAAATAGAAAATTACGTAGTAATAATATATTTAAGTTATTAAATATTTAGATACTATTAGTACAATTTTTTTAATTAGAAAATACTTAGGATTAATGACATCATCTAAGTGACCTAATTTTTTTCTTTTTATTTTTGATTTTTTCTTAACAGAGAAATTAGTCTAATAATAACCTCATCATTATAGGATTTTAATAAAACTATAGATAATATCTCTAATAAATTAAATCTTGTGGTTGATTAAGTATGAATCTGTGCTAATTATATATATATATATATATATATATATATATATATATATATATATATATATATATATATATATATATATATATATATATATATATATATATATATATATATATATATATATATATATATATATATATATATATATATATATATTTATTAATCTACATATCTAAAAGATAAAGTCTAAATGAATAGTGACCTTCATAAACTTCATAAATTCACAACAAACTTTTAATTTTTTATAATTCAACCAAAAACTTCTCTACCTTTTATGAACTTGCCACAAACTTTTCACATTCGTCGTCGTTGTCGTCGTCGTCGTCATTGTTTAACAATTTTTCTTATTAAAAATTAACCACGTAAATCATTTTATTAATTGATGTACGTCTCACTTTATTAATTGAGCATTTAGGTCTTTTCTTTAGACAAGACGAAAACTAAAACAAAAAATGATGAATAATTATTTTCACACTTATTACAAATCAATCACATAACTATTTTGAGTCCTTCCTCGACAAAATGAAAAATAAAACAAAAAAATGATAAATAGTCACTTTCTCAATAATTAACTATGTAATTAATGTTAATCAAGGGTGGAGAACCGGCGCAAATTCAGGTCGCCCAACTAGTTGTATATATATGGCTTCCTGTCATTCAATTCGGTAGTCAAGGACAGATGTTGTACATGCAGTAAGAAGTTTAAAGGTAAAATGCTTACATGAACTCTTAATTAATTAATCTTTTGTTAATTAATCTTCTGTTAATTAATCTTAAATGTAAAGATTTGAATAAATAAATATTTGATTTAAGAGAAACAGCTATTGGATTGGTTGGTAATGGTGCCGTTAGAAGTGGTGGAGTTAATCCAGATGGTACAATCTTTTTTACCTGCAAGAGAAGCTGCCCGTACCATGGTGTTATCTAAGTTATGGCTGTATGCTTGGTCTACCAGCCCTAGCCTTAGGATCTCATGTGATACGACTCGTCGGTCTTATATAAGGACTAAATGGTTGGAAGCCATGTTGATCCCAACTTTTGCATCCTTTGGGTTCCTCATTTCACATTATGGGTTCCTCCAGCCATTACCAATTGGTGTCTTTACGAGTATTGGAGTTGGTTAAGGTGTACATAAGTCAAGATGTACTTGATAACCTATTCTCTACCTGTACCTTACTTGAGGTGATAAACGTTAGATTTCTCAATATTTTGGATACAATCAAGGTTAGAAGACTCCGCTGTCTTCGAGATTTAAAAATAGTTCCACTACGAGAAGATATCAAGTTGGAAATTGATGACGTCCCAAGTCTTTGCTCGTTTGCTTACATGTCAAAGCTGTAGTGACCCGAACTTTTCCATGTTTATATATATTAATTGAGATTGATATTTACATGATTAAATGTTTCCAACATGTTAAGCAATCAAACTTGTTAAGACTTGATTAATTGAAATATGTTTCATATAGACAATTGACCACCCAAGTTGACCGGCGATTCACGAACGTTAAAACTTGTAAAAACGACTTGACGATATATATATGGATATACATATGGTTAACATGAGATTATGATAAGTAAGTATCTCCATAAGTATATTAACAATGAGTTATATACATATAAACAAGACTATTAACTTAAGGATTTCGAAACGAGACATATATGTAACGATTATCGTTGTAACGACATTTAAATGTATATATATCATATTAAGATATATTAATATATCATAATATCATGATAATATAATAATTTAACATCTCATTAGATATAATAAACAATGGGTTAACAACATTAATTGAGATCGTTAACTTAAAGGTTTCAAAACAACACTTACATGTAACGACTAACGATGACTTAACGACTCCGTTAAAATGTATATACATGTAGTGTATTTAGATGTATTAAAATAATTTTGGAAGACTTCAAGACATATATCAAAACACTCATACTTAACGAAAATGGTTACAGTTACTTTCCCATTCTTTTCTTTCATCAAGAATTCTAGTCGTATTCTTACCCGTATTATACACAGCTTCAAAACGTACTTACTATGGGTATATACCAATAGGAACTAGCATGGGATTCCACTCTTGATTATGTCATGTATGACTAATCAATTTTAACTTCTACCATGAGCTAGTCAACTAACTAGAACTCCTTTTAACCCCACTCACCACTCACCAATTAACACTCATCATTCACTCCATTTCACTTCCAAATCTCTTTCTAATTCTCTCTCAACACACCCACACTATTATGAACGTATTTTTCCAGTAGTTAATCATCATCTTCATCAAAAATCACTTCAAGAATCAAGCTATAATCATCATAGGAAGAACACTTCAAGAATACTTCAAAAATCCCTTCAAGTTTACTAATTTACTTCCAAGCTTTCTAATCCATTCCAAGTAATCATCTAAGATCAAGAAACCTTTGTTATATACAGTAGGTTATCTTTCTTATTCAAGGTAATATTCATATTCAAACTTTGATTCAATTTCTATAACTATAAACTATCTTAATTCGAGCAAAAATCTTACTTGAACTTGTTTTTGTGTCATGATCCTACTTCAAGAACTTTCAAGCCATCCAAGATCCTTTGAAGCTAGATCATTTCTTGTCACTTCCAGTAGGTTTACCTACTAAACTTGAGGTAGTAATGATGTTCATAACATCATTCGATTCATATATATAAAACTATCTTATTCGAAGGTTTAAACTCGTAATCACTAGAACATAGTTTAGTTAATTCTAAACTTGTTCGCAAACAAAAGTTAATCCTTCTAACTTGACTTTTAAAATTAACTAAACACATGTTCTATATATATATGATATGCTAACTTAATGATTTAAAACCTGAAAACACGAAAAACACCGTAAAACCGGATTTACGCCGTCGTAGTAACACCGCGGGCTGTTTTGGGTTAGTTAATTAAAAACTATGATAAACTTTGATTTAAAAGTTGTTATTCTGAGAAAATGATTTTTATTATGAACATGAAACTATATCCAAAAATTATGGTTAAACTCAAAGTGGAAGTATGTTTTCTAAAATGGTCATCTAGACGTCGTTCTTTCGACTGAAATGACTACCTTTACAAAAACGACTTGTAACTTATTTTTCCGACTATAAACCTATACTTTTTCTGTTTAGATTCATAAAATACAGTTCAATATGAAACCATAGCAATTTGATTCATTCAAAACGGATTTAAAATGAAGAAGTTATGGGTAAAACAAGATTGGATAATTTTTCTCATTTTAGCTACGTGAAAATTGGTAACAAATCTATTCCAACCATAACTTAATCAACTTGTATTGTATATTATGTAATCTTGAGATACCATAGACACGTATACAATGTTTCGACCTATCATGTCGACACATCTATATATATTTCGGAACAACCATAGACACTCTATATGTGAATGTTGGAGTTAGCTATACAGGGTTGAGGTTGATTCCAAAATATATATAGTTTGAGTTGTGATCAATACTGAGATACGTATACACTGGGTCGTGGATTGATTCAAGATAATATTTATCGATTTATTTCTGTACATCTAACTGTGGACAACTAGTTGTAGGTTACTAACGAGGACAGCTGACTTAATAAACTTAAAACATCAAAATATATTAAAAGTGTTGTAAATATATTTTAAACATACTTTGATATATATGTATATATTGTTATAGGTTCGTGAATCAACCAGTGGCCAAGTCTTACTTCCCGACGAAGTAAAAATCTGTGAAAGTGAGTTATAGTCCCACTTTTAAAATCTAATATTTTTGGGATGAGAATACATACAGGTTTTATAAATGATTTACAAAATAGACACAAGTACGTGAAACTACATTCTATGGTTGAATTATCGAAATCGAATATGCCCCTTTTTATTAAGTCTGGTAATCTAAGAATTATGGAACAGACACCCTAATTGACGCGAATCCTAAAGATAGATCTATTGGGCTTAACAAACCCCATCCAAAGTACCGGATGCTTTAGTACTTCGAAATTTATATCATATCCGAAGGGTGTCCCGGAATGATGGGGATATTCTTATATATGCATCTTGTTAATGTCGGTTACCAGGTGTTCACCATATGAATGATTTTTATCTCTATGTATGGGATGTGTATTGAAATATGAAATCTTGTGGTCTATTGTTACGATTTGATATATATAGGTTAAACCTATAACTCACCAACATTTTTGTTGACGTTTAAAGCATGTTTATTCTCAGGTGAATATTAAGAGCTTCCGCTGTTGCATACTAAAATAAGGACAAGATTTGGAGTCCATGTTTGTATGATATTGTGTAAAAACTGCATTCAAGAAACTGATTTCGATGTAACATATTTGTATTGTAAACCATTATGTAATGGTCGTGTGTAAACAGGATATTTTAGATTATCATTATTTGATAATCTACGTAAAGCTTTTTAAACCTTTATTTATGAAATAAAGGTTATGGTTTGTTTTAAAAATGAATGCAGTCTTTGAAAAACGTCTCATATAGAGGTCAAAACCTCGCAACGAAATCAATTAATATGGAACGTTTTTAATCAATAAGAACGGGACATTTCAGTTGGTATCAGAGCGTTGGTCTTAGAGAACCAGAATTTTGCATTAGTGTGTCTTATGTAGTTTGTTAGGATGCATTAGTGAGTCTGGACTTCGACCGTGTTTACTTGAAAAATGATTGCTTAACAAATTTTGTTGGAAACTATATATTTTTAACATGTGAATATTATGTGATATATTAATCTCTTAACGCGTTTGATATTATGTGATAGATGTCTACCTCTAGAACAAGTCCCATTGACTCACCTAATAATAATGAAGAGTCAAATGTAAATTGGAATGATTCGTGGACTGATTCACAAGTTCCCGAAGAGGAACCGGAAGAAAAGTCGGAACCAGAAGAAGAATCGGAACCGGAAGAAGAATCGGAACCGGATGAAGAAATAGAACCGGTGGGGGAAATAATAAAACGGTTAAGTAAAAGAAAATCCTCAACCAACCGACCAAGGTTAATTATGGTCAATGGTGTTTCCGCTAAGGAAGCAAAATATTGGGAGGACTACCAATTCTCCGATGAATCGGATTCCGACGAGAATTCCGATGATGTTATAGAAATTACCCCAACTGAATTTAAAAAGGCAAAAGAAAATAATAAGGGAAAGGGCATAAAAATAGAGAAATCTAATTCCAACCCCGATGAACTTTATATGTATTGTCAACCCCCGAAGTCCTTAAGTTGTAACAATGACCCGGGAACCTCTAAACCACCAGGTTTTTCTAAACCAATGTGGAAAATAACGGCTTGTATTAGGGGAACATCATATATCCCTAGAAACTTGGGAAAACGAACCAAAACCAAAGAAGAAGAAACAAGCGAGTCGGAATAAGATAGTTGTATTCGTGTGGTGTAATATATGTAATATAGTGTGCTTATGCTTTATGATATATGTAAAAATTGCTTATATTAATAAGTATTTTTTTATGAATCTAACTCTTGTCTATTTTACAGTATAAAAACACAAAATGGATAGACAACCCAATATTTTAAGAGACCTACCCGGAGACATGATTGATGAAATCTTGTCTAGAGTCGGTCAGAATTCCTCGGCACAACTATTTAAGGCGAGATCAGTTTGTAAGACATTCGAAGAACGTTCCAAGAATGATTTGGTTTATAAAAGGCTTTCGTTTGGAAGATGGGGGATATCACATTGGGAAATCCATAAGTTACGATGTGTTTACTTTGACGCATATATTGCGGGGAACCCAAATGCTATTTTACGCAACGGGTTAAGAAATTATTTTGACTCAGTATATCAAAATATAGGACTTCGTGATTTAGAAAAAGCGGCTAACATGCAACATAAAGAAGCATGTTATGCTTACGGGTTAGTAATGTTCGCTTCTCACCAAAGTGAGAATAAGAACATCGGGCTACAACTATTAAACAAAACGTTCCCTCAAGTGACGGAGTCGGTAATTGGGGTAAGAAATGAGGTTTTTAGGTTATTACGAGACTGTTGGTCATTACGTAACCCTCGTCCCTTTGACGACGTTACAACACGCTGTCTTATCAACGGCCATAACGGTTATGTTCCACAAGACCAAGGATGGGAAGTAATCCTAGTAAAACCAGAATGCATGACTTGTTTCTGGACGTATGAATTACGTGTCTTTATTGCCTTTGCTGAACGACTTGTGTACTAGCTAGAATTGTCTTCACAACTATGTTGTATCAAAGTTATTGTGTGCTATATTTCATGCTTTATGTAAAATAAGCGGTATTGTAAGCTTGTAAAATATTGTATAAAAGTTTGAACGCGAAATATTATTACAATCAGTTTTTCATATAGAATTGTAGTAGTTGAATTGTATATTAGCTACTAAGTATGAACTTAACGGGTAGGTACTACCCGATTTTAAACTTATAAAACGCTAATATGAAGAAAAAGCTTTTATAAATGAGTTCATATTATGCTACGAAATACTATTAACTACTCTTAATATTCTGTATGATTAACTTGTTCCATTTAACTATTTTGAAGGAAATGGCACCGACTACTCGACACACCGTGAATATGAATGAAGAGGAATTCCGTACTTTTCTAGCTTCAAACATAGCCGCAGTACAGGCTGCGCTATATACCAACAATAACCTTGGATCTGGCAGTACAGGAAATCGTGTAGGATGCACCTACAAAGAATTCACTGCCTGCAAACCTTTGGAATTTGATGGAACCGAAGGACCGATCGGATTGAAACGGTGGACCGAGAAGGTTGAATCGGTGTTTGCCATAAGTAAGTGTACTGAAGAGGACAAAGTGAAGTACGCTACGCATACCTTCACAGGTTCTGCGTTAACATGGTGGAATACCTATCTAGAGCAAGTGGGACAAGATGATGCGTACGCACTACCGTGGTCAGCATTCAAGCACTTGATGAACGAGAAGTACCGTCCCAGAACCGAGGTCAATAAGCTCAAGACAGAACTTAGAGGGTTACGAACCCAAGGATTTGATATTACCACGTATGAAAGACGATTCACAGAATTGTGCCTATTGTGTCCGGGAGCATTCGAAGATGAGGAAGAGAAGATCGACGCGTTTGTGAAAGGATTACCAGAAAGAATCCAAGAAGATATAAGTTCACACGAGCCCGCCTCCATACAACAGGCATGTAGAATGGCTCACAAACTAGTGAACCAGATTGAAGAAAGAATTAAAGAACAGACTGCTGAAGAGGCCAATGTGAAGCAAGTCAAAAGAAAGTGGGAGGAAAACGGTGATAAGAATCACCAATACAACAACAATAGCAATTACAACAATAATCGCAACAATTATCCCAACAATCGCAACATCAATCGCAACTACAACAAACGGCCCAACAACAACAACAACAATAACAACAGCAACTACAACAATCATCCCAACAACAATAATAACCGCAACAACAACAACAATCAGAAGCAGCTATGCCAAAGGTGTGAAAAGAATCACTCGGGGTTCTGCACCAAATTTTGCAACAAGTGTAAAAGAAATGGTCATAGTGCGGCGAAGTGTGAGGTCTACGGACCAGGGGTTAATAGAACGAAAGGAACAAATGGTGTCGGAACGAGTAATGGCGGAGCAAGTAGTGTCGGAGCAAGTTATGCCAATGTAGTTTGTTATAAATGTGGAAAACCAGGCCACATTATTAGAAATTGCCCGAACCAGGAGAACACGAATGGACAAGGCCGTGGAAGAGTTTTCAATATTAATGCGGTAGAGGCACAGGAAGACCCGGAGCTTGTTACGGGTACGTTTCTTATTGACAATAAATCTGCTTACGTTTTATTTGATTCGGGTGCGGATGGAAGCTATATGAGTAGAGATTTTTGTGCTAAATTAAGTTGTCCATTGACGCCTTTGGATAGTAAATTTTTACTCGAATTAGCAAATGGTAAATTAATTTCAGCAGATAACATATGTCGGAATCGAGAAATTAAACTGGTTAGCGAAATATTTATGATTGATTTGATACCAGTAGAGTTAGGGAGTTTTGATGTGATAATCGGTATGGACTGGTTGAAAGAAGTGAAAGCGGAGATCGTTTGTTACAAAAATGCAATTCGCATTATACGAGAAAAAGGAAAACCCTTAATGGTGTACGGAGAAAAGGGCAACACGAAGCTACATCTTATTAGTAATTTGAAGGCACAAAAACTAATAAGAAAAGGTTGCTATGCTGTTCTAGCACACATCGAGAAAGTACAAACTGAAGAAAAGAGCATCAATGATGTTCCCATTGCAAAAGAATTTCCCGATGTATTTCCGAAAGAATTACCGGGATTACCCCCACATCGATCCGTTGAATTTCAAATAGATCTTGTACCAGGAGCTGCACCAATAGCTCGTGCTCCTTACAGACTCGCACCCAGCGAGATGAAAGAACTGCAAAGCCAATTACAAGAACTTTTAGAGCGTGGTTTCATTCGACCAAGCACATCACCGTGGGGAGCTCCTGTTTTGTTTGTCAAGAAGAAAGATGGTACATTCAGGTTGTGTATCGACTACCGAGAGTTGAACAAACTTACCATCAAGAACCGCTACCCACTACCGAGAATCGACGACTTATTTGATCAACTACAAGGCTCGTCTGTTTATTCAAAGATTGACTTACGTTCCGGGTATCATCAAATGCGGGTGAAAGAAGATGATATTCCAAAGACTGCTTTCAGAACACGTTACGGTCATTACGAGTTTATGGTCATGCCGTTTGGTTTAACTAATGCACCAGCTGTGTTCATGGACCTTATGAACCGAGTGTGTGGACCATACCTTGACAAGTTTATCATTGTTTTCATTGATGACATACTTATTTACTCAAAGAATGACCAAGAACACGGTGAACATTTGAGAAAGGTGTTAGAAGTATTGAGGAAGGAAGAATTGTACGCTAAGTTTTCAAAGTGTGCATTTTGGTTAGAAGAAGTTCAATTCCTCGGTCACATAGTGAACAAAGAAGGTATTAAGGTGGATCCAGCAAAGATAGAAACTGTTGAAAAGTGGGAAACCCCGAAAACTCCGAAACACATACGCCAGTTTTTAGGACTAGCTGGTTACTACAGAAGGTTCATCCAAGACTTTTCCAGAATAGCAAAACCCTTGACTGCATTAACGCATAAAGGGAAGAAATTTGAATGGAATGATGAACAAGAGAAAGCGTTTCAGTTATTGAAGAAAAAGCTAACTACGGCACCTATATTGTCATTGCCTGAAGGGAATGATGATTTTGTGATTTATTATGACGCATCAAAGCAAGGTCTCGGTTGTGTATTAATGCAACGAACGAAGGTGATTGCTTATGCGTCTAGACAATTGAAGATTCACGAACAAAATTATACGACGCATGATTTGGAATTAGGCGCGGTTGTTTTTGCATTAAAGACTTGGAGGCACTACTTATATGGGGTCAAAAGTATTATATATACCGACCACAAAAGTCTTCAACACATATTTAATCAGAAACAACTGAATATGAGGCAGCGTAGGTGGATTGAATTATTGAATGATTACGACTTTGAGATTCGTTACCACCCGGGAAAGGCAAATGTGGTACCCGATGCCTTGAGCAGGAAGGACAGAGAACCCATTCGAGTAAAATCTATGAATATAATGATTCATAATAACCTTACTACTCAAATAAAGGAGGCGCAACAAGGAGTTTTAAAAGAAGGAAATTTAAAGGATGAAATACCCAAAGGATCAGAACAGCATCTTAATATTCGGGAAGACGGAACCCGGTATAGGGCTGAAAGGATTTGGGTACCAAAATTTGGAGATATGAGAGAAATGGTACTTAGAGAAGCTCATAAAACCAGATACTCAATACATCCTGGAACGGGGAAGATGTACAAGGATCTCAAGAAACATTTTTGGTGGCCGGGTATGAAAGCCGATGTTGCTAAATACGTAGGAGAATGTTTGACGTGTTCTAAGGTCAAAGCTGAGCATCAGAAACCATCAGGTCTACTTCAACAACCCGAAATCCCGGAATGGAAATGGGAAAACATTACCATGGATTTCATCACTAAATTGCCAAGGACTGCAAGTGGTTTTGATACTATTTGGGTAATAGTTGATCGTCTCACCAAATCAGCACACTTCCTACCAATAAGAGAAGATGACAAGATGGAGAAGTTAGCACAACTGTATTTGAAGGAAGTCGTCTCCAGACATGGAATACCAATCTCTATTATCTCTGATAGGGATGGCAGATTTATTTCAAGATTCTGGCAGACATTACAGCAAGCATTAGGAACTCGTCTAGACATGAGTACTGCCTATCATCCACAAACTGATGGGCAGAGCGAAAGGACGATACAAACGCTTGAAGACATGCTACGAGCATGTGTTATTGATTTCGGAAACAGTTGGGATCGACATCTACCGTTAGCAGAATTTTCCTACAACAACAGCTACCATTCAAGCATTGAGATGGCGCCGTTTGAAGCACTTTATGGTAGAAAGTGCAGGTCTCCGATTTGTTGGAGTGAAGTGGGGGATAGACAGATTACGGGTCCGGAGATTATACAAGAAACTACCGAGAAGATCATCCAAATTCAACAACGGTTGAAAACCGCCCAAAGTCGACAAAAGAGCTACGCTGACATTAAAAGAAAAGATATAGAATTTGAAATTGGAGAGATGGTCATGCTTAAAGTTGCACCTTGGAAAGGCGTTGTTCGATTTGGTAAACGAGGGAAATTAAATCCAAGGTATATTGGACCATTCAAGATTATTGATCGTGTCGGACCAGTAGCTTACCGACTTGAGTTACCTCAACAACTCGCGGCTGTACATAACACTTTCCACGTCTCGAATTTGAAGAAATGTTTTGCTAAAGAAGATCTCACTATTCCGTTAGATGAAATCCAAATCAATGAAAAACTCCAATTCATCGAAGAACCCGTCGAAATAATGGATCGTGAGGTTAAAAGACTTAAGCAAAACAAGATACCAATTGTTAAGGTTCGATGGAATGCTCGTAGAGGACCCGAGTTCACCTGGGAGCGTGAAGATAAGATGAAGAAGAAATACCCGCATCTATTTCTAGAAGATTCGTCAACACCTTCAACAGCTTAAAATTTCGGGACGAAATTTATTTAACGGGTAGGTACTGTAGTGACCCGAACTTTTCCATGTTTATATATATTAATTGAGATTGATATTTACATGATTAAATGTTTCCAACATGTTAAGCAATCAAACTTGTTAAGACTTGATTAATTGAAATATGTTTCATATAGACAATTGACCACCCAAGTTGACCGGCGATTCACGAACGTTAAAACTTGTAAAAACGACTTGACGATATATATATGGATATACATATGGTTAACATGAGATTATGATAAGTAAGTATCTCCATAAGTATATTAACAATGAGTTATATACATATAAACAAGACTATTAACTTAAGGATTTCGAAACGAGACATATATGTAACGATTATCGTTGTAACGACATTTAAATGTATATATATCATATTAAGATATATTAATATATCATAATATCATGATAATATAATAATTTAACATCTCATTAGATATAATAAACAATGGGTTAACAACATTAATTGAGATCGTTAACTTAAAGGTTTCAAAACAACACTTACATGTAACGACTAACGATGACTTAACGACTCCGTTAAAATGTATATACATGTAGTGTATTTAGATGTATTAAAATAATTTTGGAAGACTTCAAGACATATATCAAAACACTCATACTTAACGAAAATGGTTACAGTTACTTTCCCATTCTTTTCTTTCATCAAGAATTCTAGTCGTATTCTTACCCGTATTATACACAGCTTCAAAACGTACTTACTATGGGTATATACCAATAGGAACTAGCATGGGATTCCACTCTTGATTATGTCATGTATGACTAATCAATTTTAACTTCTACCATGAGCTAGTCAACTAACTAGAACTCCTTTTAACCCCACTCACCACTCACCAATTAACACTCATCATTCACTCCATTTCACTTCCAAATCTCTTTCTAATTCTCTCTCAACACACCCACACTATTATGAACGTATTTTTCCAGTAGTTAATCATCATCTTCATCAAAAATCACTTCAAGAATCAAGCTATAATCATCATAGGAAGAACACTTCAAGAATACTTCAAAAATCCCTTCAAGTTTACTAATTTACTTCCAAGCTTTCTAATCCATTCCAAGTAATCATCTAAGATCAAGAAACCTTTGTTATATACAGTAGGTTATCTTTCTTATTCAAGGTAATATTCATATTCAAACTTTGATTCAATTTCTATAACTATAAACTATCTTAATTCGAGCAAAAATCTTACTTGAACTTGTTTTTGTGTCATGATCCTACTTCAAGAACTTTCAAGCCATCCAAGATCCTTTGAAGCTAGATCATTTCTTGTCACTTCCAGTAGGTTTACCTACTAAACTTGAGGTAGTAATGATGTTCATAACATCATTCGATTCATATATATAAAACTATCTTATTCGAAGGTTTAAACTCGTAATCACTAGAACATAGTTTAGTTAATTCTAAACTTGTTCGCAAACAAAAGTTAATCCTTCTAACTTGACTTTTAAAATTAACTAAACACATGTTCTATATATATATGATATGCTAACTTAATGATTTAAAACCTGAAAACACGAAAAACACCGTAAAACCGGATTTACGCCGTCGTAGTAACACCGCGGGCTGTTTTGGGTTAGTTAATTAAAAACTATGATAAACTTTGATTTAAAAGTTGTTATTCTGAGAAAATGATTTTTATTATGAACATGAAACTATATCCAAAAATTATGGTTAAACTCAAAGTGGAAGTATGTTTTCTAAAATGGTCATCTAGACGTCGTTCTTTCGACTGAAATGACTACCTTTACAAAAACGACTTGTAACTTATTTTTCCGACTATAAACCTATACTTTTTCTGTTTAGATTCATAAAATACAGTTCAATATGAAACCATAGCAATTTGATTCATTCAAAACGGATTTAAAATGAAGAAGTTATGGGTAAAACAAGATTGGATAATTTTTCTCATTTTAGCTACGTGAAAATTGGTAACAAATCTATTCCAACCATAACTTAATCAACTTGTATTGTATATTATGTAATCTTGAGATACCATAGACACGTATACAATGTTTCGACCTATCATGTCGACACATCTATATATATTTCGGAACAACCATAGACACTCTATATGTGAATGTTGGAGTTAGCTATACAGGGTTGAGGTTGATTCCAAAATATATATAGTTTGAGTTGTGATCAATACTGAGATACGTATACACTGGGTCGTGGATTGATTCAAGATAATATTTATCGATTTATTTCTGTACATCTAACTGTGGACAACTAGTTGTAGGTTACTAACGAGGACAGCTGACTTAATAAACTTAAAACATCAAAATATATTAAAAGTGTTGTAAATATATTTTAAACATACTTTGATATATATGTATATATTGTTATAGGTTCGTGAATCAACCAGTGGCCAAGTCTTACTTCCCGACGAAGTAAAAATCTGTGAAAGTGAGTTATAGTCCCACTTTTAAAATCTAATATTTTTGGGATGAGAATACATGCAGGTTTTATAAATGATTTACAAAATAGACACAAGTACGTGAAACTACATTCTATGGTTGAATTATCGAAATCGAATATGCCCCTTTTTATTAAGTCTGGTAATCTAAGAATTAGGGAACAGACACCCTAATTGACGCGAATCCTAAAGATAGATCTATTGGGCTTAACAAACCCCATCCAAAGTACCGGATGCTTTAGTACTTCGAAATTTATATCATATCCGAAGGGTGTCCCGGAATGATGGGGATATTCTTATATATGCATCTTGTTAATGTCGGTTAGCAGGTGTTCACCATATGAATGATTTTTATCTCTATGTATGGGATGTGTATTGAAATATGAAATCTTGTGGTCTATTGTTACGATTTGATATATATAGGTTAAACCTATAACTCACCAACATTTTTGTTGACGTTTAAAGCATGTTTATTCTCAGGTGAATATTAAGAGCTTCCGCTGTTGCATACTAAAATAAGGACAAGATTTGGAGTCCATGTTTGTATGATATTGTGTAAAAACTGCATTCAAGAAACTGATTTCGATGTAACATATTTGTATTGTAAACCATTATGTAATGGTCGTGTGTAAACAGGATATTTTAGATTATCATTATTTGATAATCTACGTAAAGCTTTTTAAACCTTTATTTATGAAATAAAGGTTATGGTTTGTTTTAAAAATGAATGCAGTCTTTGAAAAACGTCTCATATAGAGGTCAAAACCTCGCAACGAAATCAATTAATATGGAACGTTTTTAATCAATAAGAACGGGACATTTCAAAAGCCATGGGTGAGTCTGGGGTATGGTATGGATTAGGGGGCTAGAGTATGGATTAGCTGCTAACTCGGATTCTTTTGCAAGTGTGAGGCACCTATGTTTAAGCAAGGCGATAATGAACCGCAAACTTCTTGACACCATCAACTCAGTATTTCCTTTTCTCGAAAGTTTAACCATTGACATGGAATGTTGTTGGTTGACTTGTATGGAAATCACTTGTACTTATTTGAAAAGACTCAACCTCGTATGGACGGAAGACAGTGATGTCAATCGTGATTACGCTTCATTAAAGTTCATTTGCCCTTCAAGGTTACTATTTTTCCGATACGAGGGATTTAAAATGCCTATTCTCTCGTTTCCAACCAGTGCTATCAAGGAAATTGAAATAATACTGAAGCTGAGGCTGAGCTACACATATTATACGTCGTCATTCTTTACCCGCATGTGGGAAGCATTCAATATATCGAGCAAGGATAAGATTAAAGTTATAAACACGCATGATGGTTATGTAGTGCCATGTAACATAAACCTTAATCTCAAACCGGCTATTAATGTCGAGGAGATAACATTTGTAAAATTTTCAAGTAAGGATCTATGGGATCACTCATCACTCTTTGATGCGTTTATTTCGATTTGTCATCCTAAGTATGTCAATGTGTCGTCCATTCAAAACAATCACTCCTTGAAGCTAGTCATAGAAGCGATGATCAAATGGGCAAGAAGCATGAGCGACCTTAAAGTTGTTGAAATGAAAAACGATAGAAATGGAAGATGGGAAACTCTGAAAAATGCTCCAATAAGTAGTAGTTCTGTTGAGGGATATGGATTAAGTTGTGATCTCTATACTTATTTCAGTGGTATGTTTAAACTAAACTGGAAGCTAGTCGTAGAAGCAATGATTAAATGGACAAGAAGCCGGAGCGACCTTAAAGATGTTGAAATGAAAAACGATAGCAATGGACGATTGGAAACTATGAAAGATGGTCCAATAAGTTCTCTTGAGGGATTAAGGTGTGATCCGTTTGGTTATACTGCTGTGTTTAAACTAAACTGGTAGCTAGGCATTCTCCGTACAACAAAACTATTCCTATAAATAATACATGAATATATGGATGGTGATCGAAGGGTACATGCTAGTGATGTTACCATTTTTTTTACTACGTAGCAAGTCAAAAGCTCTTTCAATATTAATGATACATGAATGATAAAGGGGCACACAAGTGACATTCTCATCTTTTATTGCGTTTTGTTTTTATTTGTATCAAGTGATTTAACATTATGTATCACATTACCGTTTCTTAGTATTAGTATTTAGTATTAGTATTTAGTATTAGTATTATTTTTCATTTATTTAAAGATATGAAGAAACTCCAAACAAAATAATATTCCAAACAAAATAGAAACTCCCGTAGTCAAACATCCTTGGAAATCCAAACAAACATGTGAGTAGATCCACCAAAAGTGTGAACATTTTTTTCCGGCTAAAAACATAAATTTAAATTGATACTACATCCAAGGATCAAACCAAAGTTACAGTTGACATATCCTACCGACCTGCGTGAATAGATCTAACGATCTAGGTGAACAACCGTAGATTAACAAGCTTGAGGCTAAAACTTGCAACAATACCAACAACAATACACAAACAAACTACTAACAATAACAAGTGAGACTAGTCGACCCGACGACAATACACAACTTGAGCCCAAAGAAGCACCCGAAAATTGTAAACGCTAGAAACAATTGATGGCGAGTAATCACTGGTGAGAATCTCCAAAAATTTGAACATGATACGTATTGTATTGTACTACTCATAATAATTCATACTAATTTTATTTTATTTTTTGGAAAAAAAAAGGAAAATATATTAATAAAAAAAGTGATAATTGGAATTTACAACATGAAAAAAGCTGGGTTGACAATTTGACATACAATAACTAACCCACTTAAACAAACCATTACACCCAAAAACAAAGTAACAAACAAACATTACTGTACTATGTATGTATTACTCCTATTATATTATATAATAATTGGTTGAAAGGTCAGTGTTAAAAAGTCTAAAGGGGTAAAAAGAAAGCAAAGGGACCTTTTCTGCTCATTACCAAAAAGTTTGGCCAGCAAATTAAATCAAGGAAATTACTATGATTTTTGCTTCATTTGATTTTCTTATAAACGGAACAGCGACCAAATTGAGGACACGTTTCAAGGCGTATCGTGAATTCATGATGGATACTTGTGACTGTCAAGGATCTCAATGTAATTAAGGTAAATTCTTAATTTCTATACGATGTTAGGGTTTATGTTAATATTGAATTTGGGATTTTGCTAAATGGGTATGTTGATGTAATTATCTATTGAAATTTAAGCATCATATATTCAATTAGAAACCATCGTGTGTGATTCAGCATAATTTAAACTAATATTATGATGAATGCCTGTATTTGGTTAAAATTTATCTTGGTAACGTTGTAAAATGGGTCAATCGTATTACCCTTTACCAACATCTGTTAATACTTGGTAAGTTATTAGGAGTTAAAATATAATGAAATTGATTGATAAGACCTTGTTATAAGTTGATTAAAGTGTTGAAATGATAAGAAGACTAGAATTGGTCAAAAGTCCATTGTTTGAGCTTTATAACTCTAATACAGTATGTAGACGAATAGATTAAGGATCTTGAATCGTTTGTAACTCGATCTAGAGGCGGAAAACTCTAAAACAAGGTTTAATCGAATAACGGGTCGTATCGGTGTCGAATAGGTCAAACCTAGAATGAAAATCTAGATTTGAACGACTCCTAACATTTGGTGGTATTGGACTTGGGAATCGACTGGAACGAAAACACACGGATTAGGGTTGATAGAATGAGTAACCTCACAATGGAGGTCTAAACCCGTATATATACTGCCATCAGACACAGTCGGTCGACTGTGTGGACTTAGTCGGTCGAGTGAGTGAACTCACTCGGTCGACTGTGTTTGCAATTTAACTATTGATTAAATATAAACGCGACACATAAAGATTCAATAGTCACAATATAAAATGTTATTACATGACTGAGTGTATACAAATGATAAACGTAGAACTAGGGATTATGCAACAACACAGATACATTATTAGATTTGTATTACAGTGATGGGATGGAACAAAATATGAAAGTGGGTTGAAGTTACCACTTGAATCGAAAGTGACCAACCGGGTTGAAGAATCCCTTAAATAAAGAAATAATATTAATTGGTGTATCTAATGTTACAGAATCTGACGTAAGTGTATAAACGTTCCCATAATACTTGTAAGATCAAATATTCAAATGTGAAGTGTTTTGATAAGTACTAAATGGGTCGAAACTGGTACGTTAATTGGATAAGTCTCACGGATAACGCAATTTGATCAAGTCTTTTTAATCTTGAGTGCATAGCTAAGAATGTATAAGCGATCGATCCCATTTAACGTTCAAATGCGTTCAGGATTATAATTGACCGAGGGTGGTTAAGAGGGTCAATCTCTTCTCTTGTAATATCTTGATGGATATTACAAGCTTTTTTTTTTGAAAGGCAAACAAGTGATATATAACATTGCATGAAAGAATTACAAAGAAGGAATGCAAGGGCTGCACAAAGAGTCTGCACGTAACCCCCACATTCTACACATAACTCACACTATACATTCCCACTTTTGATCGATAACAGTAGGCCTAATGTATAAAAAAAACAGCCCAAACATGAGAATATATACAAGTATGATTTAAGGAACTCGAAGTCTTATGATAGCATCCGTCAAAACTACGCTGCCACCCTATCCAGGATCGAAATTACTCATCAGGTCTGACAACCACCTTTGCCAATCTAGCAATTTGTGCTTTAACCGGTTATTAACCCATTCAAAACGTCTTTACTTGGATTTTACTAACGATTTTTGGAGTAGCCCATGAATCTTTGTGAAAAGTTTTTTGGTTTCTATTATTCCAAATATAATACCTGTGACCCACTCGACCGCCTACCAAATCGCTTCCACACCCGCAAACCCGCCACCTTTATCCCCCGAGAACATATTAAGAATATTCACGACACTAGGAGCACTCCGGCCCCACCATTTATACACCCCATTCCAGATTTCTTGAACACATTTGCAAGAAAGTAAGGCGTGCTCGACAGATTCAGGTACCTCGCTGCATGGGGGCACAAAACGGACCCGAGATCTACACCACGTTTGTCTAATTCCGTTCTTACCGCTATACGTCCCTTGAGAACCCGCCATATGAATATGCCTACCTTTTGCGGTATTAAATTGTTGCGTAGTGTACCAGAGTTGGAAACATAACCTGCCAAGATAAGATCGTCGATTGTGTAGGCCATTACCTTCGTCCCATACACCCCACTGTTGTCCAGCTTGCACACCCACGACCCAGCCCTATTGTCGAAGCCCGTAACCCCTTGGATCAGTGAGGTTAGTTCCTCTAGCTCACCGACTAATCTACCTCTAATGCTCCTCATCCAATGCCACGAAAAAGACCAAGAACCATTATCAACTATTACTCTATCCTTCACCATCGCATTTTGATTGTCTTCCAACCGATATAGTCGAGGAAATCTTTCTTTTAAACGCGTACCACCAACCCAGACATCTTCTCAGAAGAATGTGTCCCCACCATAGCCAAGCTTTTTCTCGAACAACAAGTTAAAGTCTAGTCCAATGTTGAGTACATCTTTCCCAAGTTTGATAATGTTGCTTTAAACCGAATTAGATCTGCACGTAGTAGTAGAATTAGTGGACCCCAACCCTTCGTTCCGCCCATAAATGCTTTTGATGACCTTAACCCATAGTGTGGTACTTTCGGTACGAAAGCGCTACCACCATTTTTCCACTAAAGCCCAATTTTTATCCTTGAGGGACCCAATATTTAACCCGCCCGCCCCATATGAAACAAGGATCGATTCCCATTTAACCCACGACAATTTTGAGTCACTACTCGTCCCGCCCCAAAAAAACTTACGATTCAATTTCTCGAGAAGATTAATAACACCTGCGGGAGCACAGAATAACGAGAAGAAATAAAGTGGAAGGCTACTAAGAACCGATTTTATAAGGGTTAATCGCCCCCAATATGACATCGTACGCGCCTTCCATTCCGATAACCTCTTCGTGAATTTCTCAACCACCGTCTTCCAAGCACTCAACTTACACATATGTTTACCAATAGGCATGCCTAGATAATTAACAGGTAGTTTGCCCACCCCACGGCCAATCCTTAAAGCAAGATGTTCAATATCAGACTGAGCAACCCGCACCCTACGTAAACAGCTTTTGGTCATGTTTATTTTATGTCCAGAAACTTTCTCAAAACATATCAGAGTTTTTTGCACGTTCGACACGTTTCTCTTACTCCACTTACCAAAAAATATAGCGTTGTCAGCAAATTGTAGATGAGATATACCCACTTTATCTAACCCCACCTCAGCCTCCAAGATCAGCGCATTTCTAACCGCAATGTTGACCAAGATATTTAATCCTTCACCTGCAATGATAAAAAGATAGGGTGAAAGATGATCTCCTTGCCGGATACCTCTTTCAAGCATAAATTCCTTAGTGGGTGAGCCATTAACTAGCACCGAAATGGAAGCCGAGCGAAAACAAGTTTCGATCCAGCTAATCCGCTTAGATCCAAACCCCATATTGGCCGCCTTTCAAAAAAAAAAAAAAAAAAAAAAAAAAAAAAACCCCATATTGGCCATGATATCAAACAAATACTTCCATCTCACACTATCAAACGCCTTCTCGAAGTCCGCTTTGAAAATGAAACATTTAGATTTTCTTCTCCTCATCAACCAATTCGTTAGCAACCAGAATACTATCCAGAATAGATCTACCTTTGATATACGCAGATTGCTCTATGCCAACGAGTTTGCAAATAACCGTCCGAAGCCGACACGATAACACTTTTGCAATAATCTTGTAATAGCTCCCTAAAAGACTTATAGGTCGATAATCACGAAGACATATTGGGTCTTTTTTCTTAGGGATCAAAGTGATAAATGAAGCATTGCAACCTGGAGATATCTCACCACGTTCCCAAAACCACCGAATCGCCTTCATTAGATCATCCTTAATGAGCCACCAATTTTTTTTTTATAGAATTTGAAGTTAAAACCATCCGGACCGGGTGCCTTGGACGGTCCACAATCTTTTATCGCTCTGAAAGGCAGTTCTAGCTCGAATGCGTCATCAGCTGAAATTTTGGGAGTTTAAAAACCCGATAATCTGAAACCTCTAGTATCACGGTCTACATAGATTTTTTTTGAAATGCTCGAAAACTTCTTCTTTTACCTCCTTTGGACCCCTCCTGCCAAACACCGTTTATATGCAGACCACGAATATTGGTTTTGACATTTCTACGCTTGATGACCGAGTGGAAGAACTTAGAGTTCTCATCACCTCCAATAGCCTATTTGATTCTCGCTTTTTGTCTCAACATGTTGCGTTTATCCTTGTCTTTTTTGAGCCAATTGCCTCTAGTTTCCAACCATTACCTTCTCTCTCGTTGTCTGAAAGAATTCTGTTTTCAGCCTCAATCTCCCACAAGCTGCTTTTATCAATTAATTCCTTAATCTCGGTGTTAAGCCTTCCATAAGTATTAGTGCTCCATTCCTTCAGACGATCTTTCACTCTCTTAAGTTTCAGCCTAAATACCGTGTCCGGTCTGTGAGTTGTGTCATTTTTGTAGTGACCCGAACTTTTCCATGTTTATATATATTAATTGAGATTGATGTTTACATGATTAAATGTTTCCAACATGTTAAGCAATCAAACTTGTTAAGACTTGATTAATTGAAATAGGTTTCATATAGACAATTGACCACCCAAGTTGACCGGTGATTCACGAACGTTAAAACTTGTAAAAAAAAACTATATGATGACATATATATGGTTATATATATAGTTAACATGATATTATGATAAGTAAACATATCATTAATTATATTAACAATGAACTACATATGTAAAAACAAGACTACTAACTTAATGATTTTGAAACGAGACATATATGTAACGTTTATCGTTGTAACGACATTTAATGTATATATATATCATATTAAGAGATATTCGTACATCATAATATCATGATAATATAATAATTTAAAATCTCTTTTGATATTATAAACATTGGGTTAACAACATTTAACAAGATCGTTAACCTAAAGGTTTCAAAACAACACTTACATGTAACGACTAACGATGACTTAACGACTCAGTTAAAATGTATATACATGTAGTGTTTTAATATGTATTTATACACTTTTGAAAGACTTCAATACACTTATCAAAATACTTCTACTTAACAAAAATGCTTACAATTACATTCTCGTTCAGTTTCATCAACAATTCTACTCGTATGCACCCGTATCCGTACTCGTACAATACACAGCTTTTAGATGTATGTACTATTGGTATATACACTCCAATGATCAGCTCTTAGCAGCCCATGTGAGTCACCTAACACATGTGGGAACCATCATTTGACAACTAGCATGAAATATCTCATAAGATTACAAAAATATGAGTAATCATTCATGACTTATTTACATGAAAACAAAATTACATATCCTTTATATCTAATCCATACACCAACGACCAAAAACACCTACAAACACTTTCATTCTTCAATTTTCTTCATCTAATTGAACTCTCTCAAGTTCTATCTTCAAGTTCTAAGTGTTCTTCATAAATTCCAAAAGTTCTAGTTTCATAAAATCAAGAATACTTTCAAGTTTGCTAGCTCACTTCCAATCTTGTAAGGTGATCATCCAACCTCAAGAAATCTTTGTTTCTTACAGTAGGTTATCATTCTAATACAAGGTAATAATCATATTCAAACTTTGGTTCAATTTCTATAACTATAACAATCTTATTTCAAGTGATGATCTTACTTGAACTTGTTTTCGTGTCATGATTTTGCTTCAAGAACTTTGAGCCATCCAAGGATCCATTGAAGCTAGATCCATTTTTCTCTTTTCCAGTAGGTTCATCCAAGGAACTTAAGGTAGTAATGATGTTCATAACATCATTCGATTCATACATATAAAGCTATCTTATTCGAAGGTTTAAACTTGTAATCACTAGAACATAGTTTAGTTAATTCTAAACTTGTTCGCAAACAAAAGTTAATCCTTCTAACTTGACTTTTAAAATCAACTAAACACATGTTCTATATCTATATGATATGCTAACTTAATGATTTAAAACCTGGAAACACGAAAAACACCGTAAAACCGGATTTACGCCGTCGTAGTAACACCGCGGGCTGTTTTGGGTTAGTTAATTAAAAACTATGATAAACTTTGATTTAAAAGTTGTTATTCTGAGAAAATGATTTTTATTATGAACATGAAACTATATCCAAAAATTATGGTTAAACTCAAAGTGGAAGTATGTTTTCTAAAATGGTCATCTAGACGTCGTTCTTTCGACTGAAATGACTACCTTTACAAAAACGACTTGTAACTTATTTTTCCGACTAGAAACCTATACTTTTTTTGTTTAGATTCATAAAATAGAGTTCAATATGAAACCATAGCAATTTGATTCACTCAAAACGGATTTAAAATGAAGAAGTTATGGGTAAAACAAGATTGGATAATTTTTCTCATTTTAGCTACGTGAAAATTGGTAACAAATCTATTCCAACCATAACTTAATCAACTTGTATTATATATTATGTAATCTTGAGATACCATAGACACGTATACAATGTTTCGACCTATCATGTCGACACATCTATATATATTTCGGAACAACCATAGACACTCTATATGTGAATGTTGGAGTTAGCTATACAGGGTTGAGGTTGATTCCAAAATATATATAGTTTGAGTTGTGATCAATACTGAGATACGTATACACTGGGTCGTGGATTGATTCAAGATAATATTTATCGATTTATTTCTGTACATCTAACTGTGGACAACTAGTTGTAGGTTACTAACGAGGACAGCTGACTTAATAAACTTAAAACATCAAAATATATTAAAAGTGTTGTAAATATATTTTGAACATACTTTGATATATATGTATATATTGTTATAGGTTCGTGAATCAACCAGTGGCCAAGTCTTACTTCCCGACGAAGTAAAAATCTGTGAAAGTGAGTTATAGTCCCACTTTTAAAATCTAATATTTTTGGGATGAGAATACATGCAGGTTTTATAAATGATTTACAAAATAGACACAAGTACGTGAAACTACATTCTATGGTTGAATTATCAAAATCGAATATGCCCCTTTTTATTAAGTCTGGTAATCTAAGAATTAGGGAACAGACACCCTAATTGACGCGAATCCTAAAGATAGATCTATTGGGCTTAACAAACCCCATCCAAAGTACCGGATGCTTTAGTACTTCGAAATTTATATCATATCCGAAGGGTGTCCCGGAATGATGGGGATATTCTTATATATGCATCTTGTTATTGTCGGTTACCAGGTGTTCACCATATGAATGATTTTTATCTCTATGTATGGGATGTGTATTGAAATATGAAATCTTGTGGTCTATTGTTACGATTTGATATATATAGGTTAAACCTATAACTCACCAACATTTTTGTTGACGTTTTAAGCATGTTTATTCTCAGGTGATTATTAAGAGCTTCCGCTGTTGCATACTAAAATAAGGACAAGATTTGGAGTCCATGTTTGTATGATATTGTGTAAAAACTGCATTCAAGAAACTGATTTCGATGTAACATATTTGTATTGTAAACCATTATGTAATGGTCGTGTGTAAACAGGATATTTTAGATTATCATTATTTGATAATCTACGTAAAGCTTTTTAAACCTTTATTTATGAAATAAAGGTTATGGTTTGTTTTAAAAATGAATGCAGTCTTTGAAAAACGTCTCATATAGAGGTCAAAACCTCGCAACGAAATCAATTAATATGGAACGTTTTTAATCAATAAGAACGGGACATTTCAGTTGGTATCCGAGCGTTGGTCTTAGAGAACCAGAATTTTGCATTAGTGTGTCTTATCGAGTTTGTTAGGATGCATTAGTGAGTCTGGACTTCGACCGTGTTTACTTGAAAAATGATTGCTTAACATTTTTGTTGGAAACTATATATTTTTAACATATGAATATTATGTGATATATTAATCTCTTAACGTGTTTGATATTATGTGATAGATGTCTACCTCTAGAACAAGTCCCATTGACTCACCTAATAATAATGAAGAGTCAAATGTAAATTGGAATGATTTGTGGACTGATTCACAAGTTCCCGAAGAGGAACCGGAAGAAGAGTCAGAACCGGAAGAAGAATCGGAACCGGAAGAAGAATCGGAACCGGATGAAGAAATAGAACCGGTGGGGGAAATAATAAAACGGTTAAGTAAAAGAAAATCCTCAACCAACCGACCAAAGTTAATTATGGTCAATGGTGTTTCCGCCAAGGAAGCAAAATATTGAGAGGATTACCAATTCTCCGATGAATCGGATTCTGACGAGAATTCCGATGATGTTATAGAAATTACCCCAACTGAATTTAAAAAGGCAAAAGAAAATAATAAGGGAAAGGGCATAAAAATAGAGAAATCTAATTCCAACCCCGATGAACTTTATATGTATCGTCAACCCCCGAAGTCCTTAAGTTGTAACAATGACCCGGGAACCTCTAAACCACCAGGTTTTTCTAAACCAATGTGGACAACGACGACTCGTATTAGGGGAACATCATATATCCCTAGAAACTTGGCAAAACGAACCAAAACCGAAGAAGAAGAAACGAGCGAGTCGGAATAAGATAGTTGTATTCGTGTGGTGTAATATATGTAATATAGTGTTCTTATGCTTTATGATATATGTAAAAATTGCTTGTATTAATAAGTATTTTTTTATGAAACTAACTCTTGTCTATTTTACAGTTTAAAAACACAAAATGGATAGACAACCCAATATTTTAAGAGACCTACCCGGAGACATGATTGATGAAATCTTGTCTAGAGTCGGCCAGAATTCTTCGGCACAACTATTTAAGGCGAGATCAGTTTGTAAGACATTCGAAGAACGTTCCAAGAATGTCTTGGTTTATAAGAGACTTTCGTTTGAAAGATGGGGGATATCACATTGGGAAACCCATAAGTTACGATGTGTTTACTTTGACGCATATATTGCGGGGAACCCAAATGCTATTTTACGCAACGGGTTAAGAAATTATTTTGACTCAATATATCCGAATATTGGACTTCGTGATTTAGAAAAAGCGGCTAACATGCAACATAAAGAAGCATGTTATGCTTACGGATTAGTAATGTTCGCTTCTCACCAAAGTGAGAACAAGAACATCGGGCTACAACTATTAAACAAAACGTTTCCACAAGTGACGGAGTCGGTAATTGGGGTAAGAAATGAGGTTTTTAGATTATTACGGGACTGTTGGACATTACGTAACCCTCGTCCCTTTGATGACGTTACAACACGCTGTCTTATCAACGGCCATAACGGTTATGTTGTACAAGACCAAGGATGGGAAGTAGTCCTAGTAAAACCAGAATGCATGACTTGTTTCTGGACGTATGAATTACGTGTCTTTATTGCCTTTGCCGAACGACTTGTGTACTAGCTAGAATTGTCTTCACAACTATCTTGTATCAAAGTTATTGTGTGCTATATTTCATGCTTTATGTAAAATAAGCGGTATTGTAAGTTTGTAAAATATTGTATAAAAGTTTGAACGCGAAATATTATTACAATCAGTTTTTCATATAGAATTGTAGTAGTTGAATTGTATATTAGCTACTAAGTATGAACTTAACGGGTAGGTACTACCCGAATTTAAACTTATAAAACGCTAATATGAAGAAAAAGCTTTTATAAATGAGTTCATATTATGCTACGAAATACTATTAACTACTCTTAATATTCTGTATGATTAACTTGTTCTATTTAACTATTTTGAAGGAAATGGCACCGACTACTCGACACACCGTGAATATGAATGAAGAGGAATTCCGTACTTTTCTAGCTTCAAACATAGCCGCAGTACAGGCTGCGCTACATACCAACAATAACCTTGGATCTAGCAGTACAGGAAATCGTGTAGGATGCACCTACAAAGAATTCACTGCCTGCAAACCTTTGGAATTTGATGGAACCGAAGGACCGATCGGATTGAAACGGTGGACCGAGAAGGTTGAATCGGTGTTTGCCATAAGTAAGTGTACTGAAGAGGACAAAGTGAAGTACGCTACGCATACCTTCACAGGTTCTGCGTTAACATGGTGGAATACCTATCTAGAGCAAGTGGGACAAGATGATGCGTACGCACTACCGTGGTCAGCATTCAAGCACTTGATGAACGAGAAGTACCGTCCCAGAACCGAGGTCAATAAGCTCAAGACAGAACTTAGAGGGTTACGAACCCAAGGATTTGATATTACCACGTACGAAAGACGATTCACAGAATTGTGCCTATTGTGTCCGGGAGCATTCGAAGATGAGGAAGAGAAGATCGACGCGTTTGTGAAAGGATTACCGGAAAGAATCCAAGAAGATATAAGTTCACACGAGCCCGCCTCCATACAACAGGCATGTAGAATGGCTCACAAACTAGTGAACCAGATTGAAGAAAGAATTAAAGAACAGACTGCTGAAGAGGCCAATGTGAAGCAAGTCAAAAGAAAGTGGGAGGAAAACGGTGATAAGAATCACCAATACAACAACAACAGCAATTACAACAATAATCGCAACAATTATCCCAACAATCGCAACATCAATCGCAACTACAACAAACGGCCCAACAACAACAACAGCAACTACAACAATCATCCCAACAACAATAATAACCGCAACAACAACAACAATCAGAAGCAACTATGCCAAAGGTGTGAAAAGAATCACTCGGGGTTCTGCACCAAATTTTGCAACAAGTGTAAAAGAAATGGTCATAGCGCGGCGAAGTGTGAGGTCTACGGACCAGGGGTTAATAGAACGAAAGGAACAAATGGTGTCGGAACGAGTAATGGCGGAGCAAGTAGTGTCGGAGCAAGTTATGCCAATGTAGTTTGTTATAAATGTGGAAAACCAGGCCACATTATTAGAAATTGCCCGAACCAGGAGAACACGAATGGACAAGGCCGTGGAAGAGTTTTCAATATTAATGCGGTAGAGGCACAGGAAGACCCGGAGCTTGTTACGGGTACGTTTCTTATTGACAATAAATCTGCTTACGTTTTATTTGATTCGGGTGCGGATAGAAGCTATATGAGTAGAGATTTTTGTGCTAAATTAAGTTGTCCATTGACGCCTTTGGATAGTAAATTTTT
The DNA here is from genome assembly GCF_046630445.1 of Rutidosis leptorrhynchoides. Taxonomy (NCBI): domain Eukaryota; kingdom Viridiplantae; phylum Streptophyta; class Magnoliopsida; order Asterales; family Asteraceae; genus Rutidosis; species Rutidosis leptorrhynchoides. The sequence continues at coordinate 57,484,159 of NC_092334.1, read as the reverse complement.
ACTCGAATTAGCAAATGGTAAATTAATTTCAGCAGATAATATATGTCGGAATCGAGAAATTAAACTGGTTAGCGAAACATTTAAGATTGATTTGATACCAGTAGAGTTAGGGAGTTTTGATGTGATAATCGGTATGGACTGGTTGAAAGAAGTGAAAGCGGAGATCGTTTGTTACAAAAATGCAATTCGCATTATACGAGAAAAAGGAAAACCCTTAATGGTGTACGGAGAAAAGGGCAACACGAAGCTACATCTTATTAGTAATTTGAAGGCACAAAAACTAATAAGAAAAGGTTGCTATGCTGTTCTAGCACACGTCGAGAAAGTACAAACTGAAGAAAAGAGCATCAATGATGTTCCCATTGCAAAAGAATTTCCCGATGTATTTCCGAAAGAATTACCGGGATTACCCCCACATCGATCCGTTGAATTTCAAATAGATCTTGTACCAGGAGCTGCACCAATAGCTCGTGCTCCTTACAGACTCGCACCCAGCGAGATGAAAGAACTGCAAAGCCAATTACAAGAACTTTTAGAGCGTGGTTTCATTCGACCAAGCACATCACCGTGGGGAGCTCCTGTTTTGTTTGTCAAGAAGAAAGATGGTACATTCAGGTTGTGTATCGACTACCGAGAGTTGAACAAACTTACCATCAAGAACCGCTACCCACTACCGAGAATCGACGACTTATTTGATCAACTACAAGGCTCGTCTGTTTATTCAAAGATTGACTTACGTTCCGGGTATCATCAAATGCGGGTGAAAGAAGATGATATTCCAAAGACTGCTTTCAGAACACGTTACGGTCATTACGAGTTTATGGTCATGCCGTTTGGTTTAACTAATGCACCAGCTGTGTTCATGGACCTTATGAACCGAGTGTGTGGACCATACCTTGACAAGTTTGTCATTGTTTTCATTGATGACATACTTATTTACTCAAAGAATGACCAAGAACACGGTGAACATTTGAGAAAGGTGTTAGAAGTATTGAGGAAGGAAGAATTGTACGCTAAGTTTTCAAAGTGTGCATTTTGGTTGGAAGAAGTTCAATTCCTCGGTCACATAGTGAACAAAGAAGGTATTAAGGTGGATCCGGCAAAGATAGAAACTGTTGAAAAGTGGGAAACCCCGAAAACTCCGAAACACATACGCCAGTTTTTAGGACTAGCTGGTTACTACAGAAGGTTCATCCAAGACTTTTCCAGAATAGCAAAACCCTTGACTGCATTAACGCATAAAGGGAAGAAATTTGAATGGAATGATGAACAAGAGAAAGCATTTCAGTTATTGAAGAAAAAGCTAACTACGGCACCTATATTGTCATTGCCTGAAGGGAATGATGATTTTGTGATTTATTGTGACGCATCAAAGCAAGGTCTCGGTTGTGTATTAATGCAACGAACGAAGGTGATTGCTTATGCGTCTAGACAATTGAAGATTCACGAACAAAATTATACGACGCATGATTTGGAATTAGGCGCGGTTGTTTTTGCATTAAAGACTTGGAGGCACTACTTATATGGGGTCAAAAGTATTATATATACCGACCACAAAAGTCTTCAACACATATTTAATCAGAAACAACTGAATATGAGGCAGCGTAGGTGGATTGAATTATTGAATGATTACGACTTTGAGATTCGTTACCACCCGGGGAAGGCAAATGTGGTAGCCGATGCCTTGAGCAGGAAGGACAGAGAACCCATTCGAGTAAAATCTATGAATATAATGATTCATAATAACATTACTACTCAAATAAAGGAGGCGCAACAAGGAGTTTTAAAAGAGGGAAATTTAAAGGATGAAATACCCAAAGGATCGGAGAAGCATCTTAATATTCGGGAAGACGGAACCCGGTATAGGGCTGAAAGGATTTGGGTACCAAAATTTGGAGATATGAGAGAAATGGTACTTGGAGAAGCTCATAAAACCAGATACTCAATACATCCTGGAACGGGGAAGATGTACAAGGATCTCAAGAAACATTTTTGGTGGCCGGGTATGAAAGCCGATGTTGCTAAATACGTAGGAGAATGTTTGACGTGTTCTAAGGTCAAAGCTGAGCATCAGAAACCATCAGGTCTACTTCAACAACCCGAAATCCCGGAATGGAAATGGGAAAACATTACCATGGATTTCATCACTAAATTGCCAAGGACTGCAAGTGGTTTTGATACTATTTGGGTAATAGTTGATCGTCTCACCAAATCAGCACACTTCCTACCAATAAGAGAAGATGACAAGATGGAGAAGTTAGCACGACTGTATTTGAAGGAAGTCGTCTCCAGACATGGAATACCAATCTCTATTATCTCTGATAGGGATGGCAGATTTATTTCAAGATTCTGGCAGACATTACAGCAAGCATTAGGAACTCGTCTAGACATGAGTACTGCCTATCATCCACAAACTGATGGGCAGAGCGAAAGGACGATACAAACGCTTGAAGACATGCTACGAGCATGTGTTATTGATTTCGGAAACAGTTGGGATCGACATCTACCGTTAGCAGAATTTTCCTACAACAACAGCTACCATTCAAGCATTGAGATGGCGCCGTTTGAAGCACTTTATGGTAGAAAGTGCAGGTCTCCGATTTGTTGGAGTGAGGTGGGGGATAGACAGATTACGGGTCCGGAGATTATACAAGAAACTACCGAGAAGATCATCCAAATTCAACAACGGTTGAAAACCGCCCAAAGTCGACAAAAGAGCTACGCTGACATTAAAAGAAAAGATATAGAATTTGAAATTGGAGAGATGGTCATGCTTAAAGTTTCACCTTGGAAAGGCGTTGTTCGATTTGGTAAACGAGGGAAATTAAATCCAAGGTATATTGGACCATTCAAGATTATTGATCGTGTCGGACCAGTAGCTTACCGACTTGAGTTACCTCAACAACTCGCGGCTGTACATAACACTTTCCACGTCTCGAATTTGAAGAAATGTTTTGCTAAAGAAGATCTCACTATTCCGTTAGATGAAATCCAAATCAACGAAAAACTCCAATTCATCGAAGAACCCGTCGAAATAATGGATCGTGAGGTTAAAAGACTTAAGCAAAACAAGATACCAATTGTTAAGGTTCGATGGAATGCTCGTAGAGGACCCGAGTTCACCTGGGAGCGTGAAGATCAGATGAAGAAGAAATACCTGCATCTATTTCCAGAAGATTCGTCAACACCTTCAACAGCTTAAAATTTCGGGACGAAATTTATTTAACGGGTAGGTACTGTAGTGACCCGAACTTTTCCATGTTTATATATATTAATTGAGATTGATGTTTACATGATTAAATGTTTCCAACATGTTAAGCAATCAAACTTGTTAAGACTTGATTAATTGAAATAGGTTTCATATAGACAATTGACCACCCAAGTTGACCGGTGATTCACGAACGTTAAAACTTGTAAAAAAAAACTATATGATGACATATATATGGTTATATATATAGTTAACATGATATTATGATAAGTAAACATATCATTAATTATATTAACAATGAACTACATATGTAAAAACAAGACTACTAACTTAATGATTTTGAAACGAGACATATATGTAACGTTTATCGTTGTAACGACATTTAATGTATATATATATCATATTAAGAGATATTCGTACATCATAATATCATGATAATATAATAATTTAAAATCTCTTTTGATATTATAAACATTGGGTTAACAACATTTAACAAGATCGTTAACCTAAAGGTTTCAAAACAACACTTACATGTAACGACTAACGATGACTTAACGACTCAGTTAAAATGTATATACATGTAGTGTTTTAATATGTATTTATACACTTTTGAAAGACTTCAATACACTTATCAAAATACTTCTACTTAACAAAAATGCTTACAATTACATTCTCGTTCAGTTTCATCAACAATTCTACTCGTATGCACCCGTATCCGTACTCGTACAATACACAGCTTTTAGATGTATGTACTATTGGTATATACACTCCAATGATCAGCTCTTAGCAGCCCATGTGAGTCACCTAACACATGTGGGAACCATCATTTGACAACTAGCATGAAATATCTCATAAGATTACAAAAATATGAGTAATCATTCATGACTTATTTACATGAAAACAAAATTACATATCCTTTATATCTAATCCATACACCAACGACCAAAAACACCTACAAACACTTTCATTCTTCAATTTTCTTCATCTAATTGAACTCTCTCAAGTTCTATCTTCAAGTTCTAAGTGTTCTTCATAAATTCCAAAAGTTCTAGTTTCATAAAATCAAGAATACTTTCAAGTTTGCTAGCTCACTTCCAATCTTGTAAGGTGATCATCCAACCTCAAGAAATCTTTGTTTCTTACAGTAGGTTATCATTCTAATACAAGGTAATAATCATATTCAAACTTTGGTTCAATTTCTATAACTATAACAATCTTATTTCAAGTGATGATCTTACTTGAACTTGTTTTCGTGTCATGATTTTGCTTCAAGAACTTTGAGCCATCCAAGGATCCATTGAAGCTAGATCCATTTTTCTCTTTTCCAGTAGGTTCATCCAAGGAACTTAAGGTAGTAATGATGTTCATAACATCATTCGATTCATACATATAAAGCTATCTTATTCGAAGGTTTAAACTTGTAATCACTAGAACATAGTTTAGTTAATTCTAAACTTGTTCGCAAACAAAAGTTAATCCTTCTAACTTGACTTTTAAAATCAACTAAACACATGTTCTATATCTATATGATATGCTAACTTAATGATTTAAAACCTGGAAACACGAAAAACACCGTAAAACCGGATTTACGCCGTCGTAGTAACACCGCGGGCTGTTTTGGGTTAGTTAATTAAAAACTATGATAAACTTTGATTTAAAAGTTGTTATTCTGAGAAAATGATTTTTATTATGAACATGAAACTATATCCAAAAATTATGGTTAAACTCAAAGTGGAAGTATGTTTTCTAAAATGGTCATCTAGACGTCGTTCTTTCGACTGAAATGACTACCTTTACAAAAACGACTTGTAACTTATTTTTCCGACTAGAAACCTATACTTTTTTTTGTTTAGATTCATAAAATAGAGTTCAATATGAAACCATAGCAATTTGATTCACTCAAAACGGATTTAAAATGAAGAAGTTATGGGTAAAACAAGATTGGATAATTTTTCTCATTTTAGCTACGTGAAAATTGGTAACAAATCTATTCCAACCATAACTTAATCAACTTGTATTATATATTATGTAATCTTGAGATACCATAGACACGTATACAATGTTTCGACCTATCATGTCGACACATGTATATATATTTCGGAACAACCATAGACACTCTATATGTGAATGTTGGAGTTAGCTATACAGGGTTGAGGTTGATTCCAAAATATATATAGTTTGAGTTGTGATCAATACTGAGATACGTATACACTGGGTCGTGGATTGATTCAAGATAATATTTATCGATTTATTTCTGTACATCTAACTGTGGACAACTAGTTGTAGGTTACTAACGAGGACAGCTGACTTAATAAACTTAAAACATCAAAATATATTAAAAGTGTTGTAAATATATTTTGAACATACTTTGATATATATGTATATATTGTTATAGGTTCGTGAATCAACCAGTGGCCAAGTCTTACTTCCCGACGAAGTAAAAATCTGTGAAAGTGAGTTATAGTCCCACTTTTAAAATCTAATATTTTTGGGATGAGAATACATGCAGGTTTTATAAATGATTTACAAAATAGACACAAGTACGTGAAACTACATTCTATGGTTGAATTATCAAAATCGAATATGCCCCTTTTTATTAAGTCTGGTAATCTAAGAATTAGGGAACAGACACCCTAATTGACGCGAATCCTAAAGATAGATCTATTGGGCTTAACAAACCCCATCCAAAGTACCGGATGCTTTAGTACTTCGAAATTTATATCATATCCGAAGGGTGTCCCGGAATGATGGGGATATTCTTATATATGCATCTTGTTATTGTCGGTTACCAGGTGTTCACCATATGAATGATTTTTATCTCTATGTATGGGATGTGTATTGAAATATGAAATCTTGTGGTCTATTGTTACGATTTGATATATATAGGTTAAACCTATAACTCACCAACATTTTTGTTGACGTTTTAAGCATGTTTATTCTCAGGTGATTATTAAGAGCTTCCGCTGTTGCATACTAAAATAAGGACAAGATTTGGAGTCCATGTTTGTATGATATTGTGTAAAAACTGCATTCAAGAAACTGATTTCGATGTAACATATTTGTATTGTAAACCATTATGTAATGGTCGTGTGTAAACAGGATATTTTAGATTATCATTATTTGATAATCTACGTAAAGCTTTTTAAACCTTTATTTATGAAATAAAGGTTATGGTTTGTTTTAAAAATGAATGCAGTCTTTGAAAAACGTCTCATATAGAGGTCAAAACCTCGCAACGAAATCAATTAATATGGAACGTTTTTAATCAATAAGAACGGGACATTTCAATTTTCATTCCAGGCCACTTCGATAACATCCCCTACACCTGCTTCCTCGAGCCAAGCATCAAATACCCTAAAGGGTTTCGGACCAACGTCAGTACTCCCATTTTTTAACAAAATAGGTGAATGATCCGTGAGTTTCCTATCGAGCGAATAAGCAGCTAAGTCGTTCCATAATTGTGCAAAATTATCAGAAACGATAAGCCGATCTAGCTTGCTGAACTTCACACCATCGTCACTAATTCAGGTAAACTTTTTGCCTACTAGTGGAACTTCCAAAAGGCCATTCTCCTCAATGAAATCATTGAAACGAGACGCTCTTCTTTCTTTTTTCCTTTCATGCTCATATCTCACCTCGTTGAAATCTCCGCACAAAACCCATGCCACATTATTGAATCTGAGTAATTTATCAAGACTCTCTCAGAACCTTCTCTTTTTAACATCACTATGAGGACCATATACGTTGACTACCACTATCTATGTATCATATCCCGTGAGTTTCCCTTTAATTGCGATAAAAAATTCGCCCTCAACAGCTTGCTCGACTATAAATACACTAAAATCCCATAAGAGTAATAAACCTCCGGACCTGCCTACAACATGCTTTTCTACATAACCGACGTCCACAGAACCCCACAAACTCTCTACCCAACTTTCATTAACACCATGACATCTGGTTTCTTGTATCGCAGCAACAACAGGTCTTGAACTAGATATGATGCCCCTAAACCAGCCCTCTTTACCCTCTACTTTAAAACCACGAATGTTAATGGAAAGGATCTTCATAATGATACAATTACTTATCGACGAGGAGACGAATGCAATAGGATTAAAGATCTTGTTCGCCAATCAACCCTAGTAGTTGCGCATAATCACACAGGTTTATACTACCCTCCGAATTGCCATCTGAGGTGTTGACCTTCCGAATAGTGCATCTTGATTTACTGCTAACGATGTCATCAACAGTAGCTAGACGAGGACGTTTAGACCCTGCGAATTTGGTATTGAGCTTACCTCTTGCAATCTTTTTTTTTTTTTTGAACGGCGATTTTTTGGCATCAGTAGATCATTTCTTTCAATGACCCTCATCATTTGCACGTAACACACACGTTCGGGCGGAAACCCGAACCCGATCGACGGTACCCGGGAACACATCCATTCGGGTAGTGGTTCCGGGTAGGGCTCCGTGAACGAATCCGATAAAACCTCCCTATAGGGTCAATATATACCACCATTATTGGTGTTCAATTGGTTTAAAGAAAATCATGTCATCCCTAAGGATTGAACCCATGACCCCTCCCTATCCCATGACACAAAGTACATGGGGAGAACCGTTGGGCTATGCCCACAAGTTCCCTCTTGCAATCTTTTTGGCCTTGATAATACGTGAGGAGTATCTCCAATTGCGAATTTTCTCCCAAGTCGTGATCGATTTGTGACTACGGATCGAGTCATACCTCTTATCAGAAACCCTAGTCCTTCTATTTGTTTTTCCATCGAATGAGCATGTGAAGCTGTTAACAGCATCGTTAATTTGATCAAGGGGCATGAGTCCACTAACACTAAGATTTTTTGGGCCTAAATCATTTTGATCAAGGCCCACCTTCTCAGTCCCCTAAATTTGGTTCCGTAGTCTCAAAATCATTCAACTCATTTGACTCACAATTTGGGCCAATATCGCCATTTGGGCTCTTCAGCCCAATACCCACCTCTTGGCCAATCTTATGACCCAACGAAGTTACTGGATCCTCGACCTCATTGCTTGTTCCCATATCCCTAGGATTGTTTTCTTTTTCAATGTCTATGTTACTTGCACGTTTGTAATTAAAGATACTCGAACCCCTAAATCCATCATTAAAATCGCCGTGACATTTTTTGGAACCAACGCAATCCCTAGGAAAGTGAGAGAAGGACTCTTCAGTTTCCAATTTTTTGGAGCTCTATTTGCTTCCCGAAGATTCCATCGGAACCGCTTTCTGCTCATCATCTTCGTCAGAGGACTCGCCGGAATCCTCAAACTCATCATCTTCTTGATCATCTTGACCCTCCGCGACTTCTGTAAAATTAGAGTCCGAGTCGTCATCTTTAAGATCAATATGAATTATATCCTTAAAGTCTTCAATTACTTTGACATAAAAACTGCTGTTATCGTATTTCACCATCAACGTTTCATTAATAAACTCTATCCCTAATGCCTTCACTAGCACACGTCCAGAAATAAGGTTTTGATCCCCTTCTAACTTGCAATTTTACATATCAATCAACGTACCCCACCAGCTTCCGATCTTTTTGAATGTACCTTCATTCCAACATTTGACCGGCACACTAAAGATGTTGATCCAGGTAATTCTACCCGAAATCACATGGCTGTTATCCCATTTTCTCAAATTTTTTATCCAACGTTTGACACCATGGTGCTCATTTTCTAAGACGTTTTGGACCATTGATTAGATTTAGGAATGATTAACACGTCTAGGCCCCCAATATATTTCAGGTGAAAATCAAATAAGCCCTCCGCTTCACAAAGATTCTTGAGTTGGTCCAGCAAATTGATCCTAGCAATCTCACCCATGATGGCTCCCTCCAGAGCCTTCACATTCTCGCTATTAGTTTCGATATGAACAACCCTGGTTTTTTTGATTAGAAGGATGATTATTCTCCACCTGCTTATCTTCCACATGATTAGTCTCCACCTTTTTCTCCACCTTATTAACCACCTCCGAGAAGTTCCTGTCATCTCTGTTAGCAATCTTTGATACGTTCATTCTCCATACTACCTCATCAACTTTTGCCTTTTCCTTATCGCCAACGATGTTCGTTTTGTTCTCACTGCTATTGCTCAAGTACTCCTTTCTATCATGGGCTTTGAATGCCTTCAACCCCCACCCAAGTATTTGAACCTTATTAAGTTGAGCCAGGAGGTAATCAATGTTTTTTACTTCATCATATCTCACGAAAACAAAACGATGACCATTTTTCAGTCTATTTCGATCCAAATACACGTCCCGAACCAAACCTAACTTCTTGAACATCATCCAAAGATCAGTCACCCCCCACGTTTCCGGAAAGTTGAAGAACATGGTTGTTGTGTATCGGTTCCTATTAACCCTACCCCCCCCCCCCCCCCCAAAAAAAAAATCAGTTCTTGTAGCTGTTTCCACCAAGTTCCCGCCGTTGTTCCGCCCATTCCCTCCTAGTGCCACCGTATCTTCCCTTTGAAAAAGCAGCCGCCGTTGATTTCCCTCTCTCTCCTCTCATGTTTTACTTACTTACACTTGATATTACAAGCTTTTTGAGGTGTTAATATAAATCTCAGGATTGTGAAACCGAAGTCAGTGGTGGCCACGTGAAATCTTTTATTTAAAAAAAAAATTCAGTAATTTAGTATGTGGGGTTCTATAGATTCTCTCCCTACTTAAATTCTATCTTAATTATATATATATAAACTATTTTTATGACTCTATACGTTGCACGACAGTTCTATAAATTAGTATTTTGATAACGTTAATATTGATATTTATCAAATGTATAATGTATAATACAATTAAAATAAAAACCTTTTGTTACTGGTTTTATGAGCCCGTACGTTACACAGAAAAAGTAAAGAAATAATTAATTATAATAAATAATCATTTTAGGAGTTCATGATTTGAGTATATTTTATATTATTGCAATTGATCTAGAAATAAAAATAATTATAAGAAATAATCATTTTCAGAGCGATCTAGATTTAGAAGTATATGTATATTATGACATATTCTTGTAAAATTGTTTGATTGTTTCGGAAAGACAGTTTCTTACGTAGTTACGTGTATATACAAGGACAAAATTTCATTCCTCGTTCCTGAACTTTACATCAAATTTGACTCCTCGTCCTTTTTCTTTTTTTTTTATGCATCCCTCGTCCCTAATGTATCACAATTCTACATCCCTCGTCCTTTTTAGGGACGAGAGATGTAGAATTGACAGAAAGAAAAAGGACGAGGAATCAAGAAAAAGGATGAGGGGTGTAGAATTGTGATACAATAGGGACGAGGGATGCACAAAAAAAAGAAAAAGGACGAGGAGTCAAATTTGATGTAAAATTCAAGAACGAGGAATGAAATTATGTCATATACAAGATTACAAAACATAAAACTTTTATGGAGTTATTCTTTTAATTATGTTTTGATTTTTTGTATTAAAAAGTTGGCAAATTATAAGGAAAACAGTTTTACTTATGGATTACACCAACAACAATACCCAATCCCGCATATGCGAGGTATGGGGCAGGTGAGATGTAGACAATCCTTCCTCTACCCTAGAGTAGAAGAGAAGTCGTCCCTCTAACCACAAGTCGAGAAAAAAAATTCTCCACCCGCAGAAAGAGAAAGTCATCACTCTCTCTACTTCAGGATAGAGAGATTGCTTCCGTGGGACTTCCGGCAAAAAATAAAAAAAATAACCGACGCGAGAAAACAGAGAAAGATAAAACACGACGCCATGAAAATGGTATAATCAGATTTCCATGGGTCATAGAGGCTGCCTGGAATTCGATTTAGGCTCTAAGCGGCTGCGAAGTCGCCAATAAATTGACGCTTGCTGTTGCCTCAATTAATAGAGCCAGACACTGTAATTACAAGCATTGGGACGAAAGCTGAAAAGGCATGCTAGGTGGAAGTTGTTGCGCAAGCAAGAGCCAACCACCCGTAACAGGCCAAACATCACTCATGCACCTTTACGGTAGACATCCCCGAAATTACTTATGGATTACAACAACAACAACAACAACAATACCCAATTCCACTAGAGTGGAGTATGGGGGAGGTTAGATGTAGACAGTCTTTTCCTCTACCCTAAAGTAAAAGGGAAGTCATTCCTCCACCCACGGATACCTATCGGTCCCCAGGTAGAGGAAGTCGTCCCTCCCTATTCTGTAGAGCATAAAGAACCATGAATTCCGATAAGTGCAGTAAAAGTATACAAGTAAAATAGATAAAAAAGAAACTTTACCATGAATAAAGTATATACCAATACGATATGTATAGGTAAATAAAGCATGTAACAAAATAATGTAATAAAACATATAATTAAAAAATGTGCGTGTCAAATATGCAAGTATAACCAGTCATGTAAGTACAATAAGTATACGAAAACATGTTGGTAAGAAGCATGTAGGTATAATATGCAGTATAAAATAGATGGTATACAATGTAAACATAGACAAATAGGCATACAATGTTAGCATAAAAGCATGTGATATGTAAGTATGTATAATTTAATTGCAATATAATGTAATACAAACATGTAACCATATAGTGCAAAAAATCCTGTGAAAATGCTACAATAAGTATAGATATATAATATAACCATAAAACAGGTACAGCCAATACGATAAGTCAAAAAAAAAAAAGAAAAAAGAAAAAAGAAAAATAAAAGACATAAGTGATGTGCACACAAGCAAGTAGGCAGGAAATATAATATAAATAAATAAAAAATAAAATAAAATAAAAAAATAAAAATAAAAAATAAACAAAATGTAGAGCCTAGTCATCTATTCTAATTCTACTCCTCCACAAATTCCTATCAGAAGTTATGTCCTCAGTCAATAAGAGCTCCTTCATGTCAAGCTTCAATCTATCCTCCAACCTACGTCTGGGTCTACCCCTTCTCCTTACGCCCCCAACAACAAGGGTCTCGACTCTCCTAACCGGGGCTAAAAGTGGGCGCCTCAAAACATGTCCAAACCATCTAAGTCGTCCTTCCCTCAGCTTGTTGGTTATGTTCCCAACTTCCAAGTTCTCCCTAAAAACTCCATTTGGTATCAAATCTAGCATTGTCTTACCACACGTCCACCTAAGCATCCTCATTTCTGCCACCTCCATCATTCTCTCCTGGGCTTTCGTCATTGGCCAACACTCCGATCCGTATAACATGGCCGGTCTGATCCGTACTTATGGATTAGATTTGTAAAAAAAAAAAAAAAAAAAATTAGAGTTAAATTTAGTAACTATATATGTTTAAAAAATATATTAATAATAAATAAATCTCCACACATAAACTTCATTACAATTGTTATTGTATTTTATTTTTTGTTGGATAAACTAATAATAATCCCCCTATTTTAATGGAGTAGTTTCCTAATTTTTTCCAAGTCAGCTACCCTATTTTTGTTATTGTACTTTTTATAATCTCCTTAACTAATTTTTATGGCTCGACCTAGTTGTTGCAAGGTTGTGGCTTCGTTTGTATCCTTTTTCTATTTATAATATTTTACCTTGCCTTTCAGGAAAAAAAAAAAACTAATCTCCTTAACTAATACTACTTGTTTTTAGTTTTTTATTCAAGTGAGTGATTGTATTTTTTTTGTTTTATTGAATAAATCCAATTTTAGCAATCCCCTAATTAATAGGTTGATTTTTTCAATCTCTTAGTCAGCGTAATTTTTATTTTTTTATGTATCTATTTATACATTATTATTATAAAAGTTTGAATTAATAGGTTTTCATTTTAATTTTATTATACAAATATCAATACTAACATTATTGAATGTTAAAGTATACATGTATATGTATAGATGTATAGATAGATATTTATTATATTATATTAATTAATATTTTAGACACGTTTGACCGATTCATTAATCTCAACTGAATAATTAGATAAAAATGAATAAGATTATGATAAATACGAATACGATTACGATTAGGATTGATTACGATTCATGCTTATTACGTTTGTATCTTATAAATAATATCTCTAATAAATTATATCTTGTGGTTGACTAAATCTGAACCTGTGCTAATTATACATGTATTATTGTATATATAAGGCTTCATGTCATTCAATTCGGTAGTCAAGGACAGAAGTTGTACGTGCAGTAAGAAGTTTAAAGGTAAAATTGCTTACATGAACTCTTAATTAATTAATCTTTTGTTAATTAATCTTCTGTTAATTAATCTTAAAGGTAAAGATTTGAATAAATTTTTGATTTAAGAGAAACAACTATTGGATTGGTTGGTAATGGCGGCGTTAGAAGTGGTGGAGTTAATCCAGATGGTACAATCTTTTTTACCTGCAAGAGAAGCTGCCCGTACCATGGTGTTATCTAAGTTATGGCTGTATGCTTGGTCTACCAGCCCTAGCCTTAGGATCTCATGTGATACGACCATTCGGTCTTATATAAGGACTAAATGGCTGGAAGCCATGTTGATCTCACGTCATAATTACCTTAGGACGCTTAGTGTTTGGGTTCCTCATTTCAAACTTTGGGTTCCTCCCGCTGTTACCAATTGTGTGTCTTTACGAGTATTGGAGTTGGTTAAGGTGTGCATAAGTCAAGATGTACTTGATAACCTATTCTCTACCTGTACTTTACTTGAGGTGATAAACATTAGATTTCTCAATATTGTGGATACAATCAAGGTTAGGAGACTCCGCTGTCTTCGAGATTTAAAAATAGTTCCACTACGAGAAGATATCAAGTTGGAAATTGATGACGTCCCAAGTCTTTGCTCGTTTGCTTACATGTCAAAGCCATGGGTGAGTGCGGGGTACGGTGAACGCTGTAGGGGGCTAGAGTATGGATTAGCTGCTAATTCGGAATCTTTTGCAAGTGTGAGACACCTATGTTTAAGCAAGGTGATAATGAACCGCACACTTCTTGACACCATCAACTCAGTATTTCCTTTTCTCGAAAGTTTAACCATTGACATGGAATGTTGTTGGTTGACTTGTATGGAAATCACCTGTACTTCTTTGAAAAGACTCAACCTCGTATGGACGGAAGACAGTGATGTCAATCGTGATTACGCTTCATTAAAGTTCATTTGCCCTTCAAGGTTACTATTTTTCCAGTACGAGGGTTTTAAAATGCCTATTCTCTCGTTTCCAAACAGTGCTCTCAAGGAAATTAAAATAATACTGAAGCTGAGGCTGAGCTGCACATACTCTACGTCGTCCTTCTTTACCCGGATCTGGGAAGCATTCAATATATCGAGCAAGGTTAAGATTGAAGTTATAGACATGCCTGATGATTATGTAGTGCCTTGTAACATAAGCCTTAATCTTAAACCGGCTACTAATGTCGAGGAGATAACATTTAAAAAATTTTCAAGTAAGGATCTATGGGATCACTCATCATCACCCTTTGATGCGTTTATTTCGATTTGTCATCCCAAGTATGTCAAAGTGTCGTCCATTCAAGACAATCACTCCTTGAAGCTAGTCGAAGAAGCGATGATCAAATGGGCAAGAAGCCGAAGCGACCTTAAAGATGTTGAAATGAAAAACGATAGAAATGGAAGATGGGAAACTCTGAAAAATGCTCCAATAAGTAGTAGTTCTGTTGAGGGATATGGATTAAGTTGTGATCTCTATACTTATTTTAGTGGTGTGTTTAAACTAAACTGGAAGCTAGTCGTGGAAGCAATGATTAAATGGACAAGAGGCCGGAGCGACCTTAAAGATGTTGAAATAAAAAACGATAGCAATGGTCCAATAAGTTTTATTGAGGTATTAAGGTGTGATCCGTATGGTTATACTGCTGTGTTTAAACTAAACTGGTAGCTAGGTATTCTCCATTGAACAAAACTATTCCTATAAATAATACATGGATGGATGTTGATCGATGGGACAAAACCGGTTACAATGTTACATGCTAGTGATGTACATGAATGATCAAGGGGCAACAGGCTTTTCTTTTATTACCTATTTGTTAATAGTTATAGTTATTATTTGTATTGAGTGAATTTAAGATTATGCATCACATCACCGTTCCTTAGTATTATTTTTCAATTATTTATCATATGAAGTATATTTTCAAAATTAATATGGTAATATTAATTTTAATATCTTCTTGATGGATGGATTTAGTATTATTCATGACACTAGAACATGGACGTACTGTGAATTCTTAAATATTAAGAACATAATAATCTATAAAAAGGAGCTAAAACACTATTCATCGTCTCACGGGATTTCTTTTATTTTACATGTTATGAGGCCTTAGGGTTCCTAACAATATTCCTTTTCATTCTGCTGTCGCCACCAAAAACCGGTCCGTCGCTATCACCGAGTAATGGTCGGCCGCCACCTCTGTTACACTTTCTTTCTTTTCGCGTTTCGTGTACGTGAACTAAGAGTTTTTACATATCTTCAAATCTTCTTTAATCTCTTTTTCCTATTAGGCTTTAGAGCCCGTGCGTTTAACGGGTGAGTAAAATCCATGCAAAATTAATTATCAAACAATTATTGTTGTGTGCTATAGCTAGTTTTGTGAGCTCGTCCATTGAAAACGCAACGTTAAAAATAAATATTTATAAATATATAATCAATTTCTAAGAACTCCAAATAAATGAGTATTTATTAAAAAAAAAATGATTAGTTCATATGCGAACCAAAAATATTATTATAGACGATGTAAATCTTACATTGTCTTAACGTTCATAACTATGCACTATAATTACAGATGACGTAAATCATAATCCATTCAACCTGAATCAAATGACTTAGTGTGTTGCACAATTATTTATAACTAACCGGTTAAAAGAGAATTTCTCTAACACCAATATAATGTGAGGCTCAATTAACATTAACATTATCATTGAAATGAAAATAAAATATAAAAGCAAGAACAGACAACCAAAAAGACAAAAGACCATATTTAACCCAGCGCGATCGGCCTTTTTTTGGGTACATCACGCCCCCACCGCGCCCCAACGCGGCGCCATCGGAGAAAATAGGTTCCGGCGTGATGGTTGCATCACTTGCAGAGGGGAGGAGGTGATGGAGGAGGAAGCCAATGGGACTGCAGCACGTGTCTTCAACGGATATATTTATATCCGTTTGAAATTTAATTTTTTTTTTCTTTTATAAATACCACATTTCTTATACCATTTTACACGCACTACTTTCAATTCTATACTTCAAAATAAAATCTAAACTTGTCTAAAAAAAATGTCACAAAATTTGTTTAACGCTTTTGATATGTGGGATTCGAGGATCAACAAGATTTGGAATTTTTAAGAGCAATTGGAGAAGAATTAGATGCTGACGAAGTTGTTAAAGCTGCTAACAACGAACGAGTTCCACGGTCTATAGTTTACATTCATAGGGATCGTGAAATCGCGGGTGAAATATTACACAAACACTATTTTCAAGAATCTCTTAAATATCTCGATCGTCATTTTAAAAGACGTTTTAGAATGAGTAAAGAATTATTCTTACGCATCGTTAATGATATATTTGATTATGATGTTCAACCTTTACCTACTCATTTTGAATTTTTTAAATCAAAAACTTGTAACCGTATTTGTCCATGTTTAATAAAAGTTCTGTTAAAAAAATGATTGTTCTATGTGATAATTATTAAAATTAATAATACGAATTAATAATAATAATAATAATAATAATAATAATAATAATAATAATAATAATAATAATAATAATAGTATTAATAATAATAATAATAATAATAATAATAATAATAATAATAATAATAATAATAATAATAACTCAAATAAAAATGAAAAATAAATAAAAAATGTGGGACCAACAACCCTCGTCACACCCCCATCACGCCTACCATTACAAATTCTATCCCGCCATCACCCCATCACCTCTTCCACATTAGCACTATACCCCACAAAAATCACATCCCTCTATCCCCCCACCCCCCACACACACCATTAAAATTAAAAATGGTCTAAACAACTTGACCAATTAATTGTAGCCAGATGAATTGTGGAAATCGAAAGGTAAGTCGATTGGATGATGTGATAAATGTTTTTGAAAGTAAACCATCTATCTCGATTTATTATAATTATTATATATTATATATTTATGTGATGTGATGTGATGTAGAAAGAAATTATTTATTTCGTTGGAATGGGTTTTTTCTTATTGGTGTTTCATTCACTCTCCAAATATCGGTGTATTTCTTTGTAATTGTCTAAACATAATGAATTATAATACTAATTAATTAATTTGTACAGTGTAGTTTATACGATAGAAGAATATTCAAATGAAATCTATATTTAAGTTGAGATTGAGGGGACAAATCTCAGCCTTTAGATTGAGATTGATCAACGGATCAGATTAAAAGTCCCAATATATGGCGGAGGGGTATTTTCGTCCACACAGGCAAAATATGTTATACACCCACCGCTTGGAATATCATTCCATCGTATCTGTATTTCACACACAAACACACACTTCTTTCTAGGATTTCAACATCGACCGCTAATTTCCTTCGATCAACACCGATCAAAGCTGCCATTATCAACAATCATCAACAGCTATACACATTAATCGATTATCTTCCATCAAACATGGCTAAATCGGAGCATTCTCTAATCAAAAAATCGTCGTCGGCTGAAAAGCATGTTCCGGCTAATAAAAAAGCTCCGGCCAAAACTACTGGTAATTTTAACAAGTTTTGTTGATGTTCGTTTATAATCAATCAAGTTTGTTTGTATTCCTTTAATGATTTCAAATTTCAGGGTTTCGTCATATAGCATTCGTGTGTGTGCTTCTTTAAGCACATGATTTTTGTTGTGATTGTTTAATATGTGCTTTTTATCTTCTTTATGAGTTGCACATTTGTTGTTCTTAAATCAGATTGTATGTATAAGTTTTGTTATTACCTTTTAGGTTTTATCAATCACATGTGATTATTACAAGAAATCACTTTCGAATACACATTTAGCTGTTATATTTGCTTCTTTAATCACATGTTATTCGTTGTGATTGTTTAATATGTGCTTTTTATCTTTTGTATGAGTTGCACACCTTTTAGGTTTTATTCAATCACATGTGATTATATAATAAATCACTTTTGAAATCTGTTAACAAATGTTATTTGCTTCTTTAATCACATGTTATTTGTTGTGATTGTTTAATATGTGCCTTTTATCTGTGTATGAGTTTCATATCTGTTGTTGCTAAATCAGAGTGTAAGTATAAATTTTGTGAGTATCTTCTAGGTTTTTTCAATCACATGTGATTATACAAGAAATCACTATGGAATTCACATTTAGCTGTTAACAAATGATATCACCTTTGATTTGTTTTGTTCAATGTTACTGATTTACTTTTGTAAATCACATTTTTCAGGTAAAAGAAAACACCAGTCTGTTACCAATGCCGTTGATAATCCCAAACAGAAACACAAAGTTAAGGATGTTCCTTCTGATGATGAAGTTGAGTCTAAGCTACCAGCTCTTAGGCTAAGGACAACACCGGCGCAGTTTGCAAAGGTGATGTGTTCGTTGACCCCCGAACAAAAATTTTGTGTCACGAGACTTGGGTTTCGTTCTTTAATTGGGTTTAATATAGACCAATTGCCGGGTAATCTTGTTTACTATGTTGTTGACAATTTCGATGGTGATGAGATGATAATAAAGACTCAAAAAGGAAACATTAAGGTTGATTCCCAAGCTGTCCACGATGTGTTTGGACTCGAAGATGTTGGTACTGATATAGACACCTCGGAACTCAAGCTTGGTAGTCTTTTTGTTCAAAATTGGTTGAATCAGTTTCCACCACCCCCGTTTGTCACCCGTTCATCTTCACTGTGTTCTAAGATCCCGACCTCAACGGAAGTTGATAGTATCTTTCAGATGAACTTTATCATGTTGTTTGCAAGCACGATGGTGTCATGTGAAAGAAATGGGAAAGTGAGTTCGTATGTGTTGATGAGGTTGTCTGACGATGTTGATATTTCAAGTATCAACTGGTCCATGTTTCTTCTTTCTTCATTGAAATATAGCAAAAATGGATGGAACAGAAATGATCCCAACTGTTTCTACACCGGTGCTGCTACTTTTCTCACCGTGAGTTATCTTTTCATTATCTATATATCATATATGATTTTCAACAATTTTTTTTACGAATTGGTTTGATAACTATGATTTTTTTTTCGTGTTTGTTTCTTAGCTGCTCTATCTCGACCGTACAAAGTTTGATTCTTTTCCTGTTGTTCGTGGGCGTCCAGTTTTCAAGAACTGGAAAGGAGCCATTGCGGTTCGTGCAAAGAAAGAGGCTGAGCTCGGATCATTTGGGCTGTTGGAACTTGCAGATGAATATGACGAAGAAGCAGAAAATGGGGAGGGTTTTCTCAAACTTGAAGATGAGGATAAGGCTGATCTGCGTGCGATTGAGGTAGGGTTTTTTTTTTTTTTTTTTTTTTTTTTTTTTTTATAATTCAAACACCTGTTTTTACTAATTAAATCATGCTGTGTTAGTATGATTTTTTGTATACAATCACCTGTGATTGAATTTTTGTATACAATCACATGTGATTTTATGATAAAATCACATGTGATTGATTTTTTGTATACAATCACCTGTTTTCACTAATTAAATAATACTTGTTCTGATTATACATTCAGTAAATAATATTATATTATGCGATAACTTTGATCTTTTTTTATAACTATTCTAAGCTTTTTGCACATTATATGCAGGGTTATTGTGAAGTTATCGAGGAGAAGTTTAAATTGGTCAATGAGTTGAAGCATTTTTTATCACGGACAATACGTGAAAGTTTGTCCAAGTACCCAGATGAGAAGATATTGATATCTTATGAAAAGAAGTTGAACGAAGTCTTTAAAATGGATGTGTGTGATGTGAAGACTGACGATGAGATGGAGGATGAGTCAGAGGGAAAAGACGATGATGATGTCAACAATGATGAGTCAGAGGGAAAAGACGATGATGATGAGAAGAAGGCCGAGTCAGAGGGAACTGACGATGATGATGACGATGATGATGACCACGATGATGATGAGAAGAATGCTGATTCGGAGAAAAAAGATGATGAATGTGTTGATGTAAACAAGGTTGAGTCTGAGAAAAAGATTGATGATGGGCAATCCAAGGCTGATGATGATGTGAATGATGAGCAAGAAGTTAATCTTGATTCCGATGATCCAATTGTTCCAGTTGTGACAGAAGTTGTAGGTCCAAAGGTTGCTGAGAAAGATGTTGACAAATATCAAAATGAAGAAGAGTACACATCTTTGACACAATGGTTTAACAACAACGTTAATGAGGTCGTTGATATTTGTGAAATTATATCTTTACTTAATGCACCAACAAGCCTTACATGGTTACCTGTTCATAATACTCCAACAATGATGAATTTAACACCACCTACTTTTCATCTCTTATCTCAGGAGGATAAATATGAGAACAAGGAGTATGATGAAGCTATGAAATTTTTAGACAAGGGTAAGTTGGCAAGCAGCCCTGAAGTTGGAAAAACGTTACCGAAACAAACGGCTGTCCAGTCAAAGAAATTTTGTAAAAAAGCTATAAAGAAAGATCAGACAATCGTTCTTAGATCTGCTTATATCAACAAGCTGACTATTGTGTCTGACATTCTGACAAACTCTGAGCTTATTTTGGCTATGGAATTATTTTCGATGAAGCTTAGCCCTTCGTGAGTTTTCTAAAATTTTTCCTTTTAATACATACAAATCCTTCTGCTTTATAAGCCAATCACATGTGATTATATTATGAAATCACATGTGATTTTATTATGAAATCACATGTGATTATATTCTGAAATCACATGTATTAAACTAACCCCCCCCCTTTTTTTGTTTGTTAGTGAGACTGTTTTTGAATCAAGAAAAGGCAGCATGATACACCGTCTTAGTTTGGAATCACTTTGCCCCGATGTTTATGTTGAGACTAGTGTAATTGATTTATGGAGCTTTATACTGAACGAAGAGCAAAAGTACAGAGGACAATCTAGCCCGTCTAGGTTTTTTTTCCCTTCTTCAATCATTGTAAGTTTTATCGTTTAAAAATTTTTATGTACTATATTAGCTTGCTGTTTCTATCTGTGTGTTATGGTTCTTAATACTTAGTCACATATGATTGTTATATATAATCACATGTGATTGTTATATATATAATCACATGTGATTATTATAGATATAATTACATATTATTGTTATATATGATCACATGTGTTATTTTATTTACAGTATTCTTATTTGTATGACAACAAGAACATGAAAAAGGAAGATAAGCTGATGATAATCAAAGAAAGTGCTAATGCTTGGTTTTGATTTTTTCCAAAGCTTGCGTCACTCCGAAAAGTTGATCTTGTATGTTATTTCTAGCTAACATTTGTAGGCTTATTTGCCTTTATATCATAATCAATTATTTGTGTTCTAATAATTTCTTTCTTTTTTGATTTTTTACAACAGGTATTTTTCCCAATCTGCAGACATGGGCATTTCTTTGTCTTGGTGATTGACATGAAAGTTCCCAAGCTCTACATACTTGACAACTCTTCGGTAGTTAAAAACTATGCTGCAAGATACGCCAAAGTTTTCAATCTTTTGGTTAGTGTTTATTATAATATCATTACTTGTACGTTTTCCACTTCAATATCAGTTTTTTTTGCTTCCCCTGTTTACACTTAATGTTTTTAAACATCTGCTCAATCATTAATTTAATAACTATTCATTTTTTATGATTTTGTTTTTTCCAGCTATATGCTTTTGCTGAACATATGAAATTTCATAAGCATCCTTTTGCAAATCAAATTGAAAAATTGGAACGAATTAGGATTTCGCTGCCATGGAAAACAATAGATAATGTTGTGGATTGTGGCATGTTTGCTATGTTCCACATGGACATGTTTAAAGCAAGATCAGAGAATGAGTGGTCTGATGTATTGGTGCCTGAGTCGGCTGAACAAAAAAATCAGCTACGGAAGCTGAGGATTCGCTATGCATCGAAGATTTTGTCGCATGATCTAAACATACATGCTGAGCAGATGTTAAGAAATGCAAGAAATTTTGCCGCATTCCATGAAAAGAAAGATTATAGGAAGGTTATCATTTCTGCAAAACAATCAAGAGGTGTCCGAGTTGAAAAAGCTAAAAATCAAGAGGTGCATGACCAGCAATCTAATGAAGAGTGAAGTTTTTTGAAGATGTATTTTATTGTTCTGCTTTGATAGTTCAGTGTATGGTTAGATGTAGATGGTTGGAAAGATGTGTTTTGGTTAATGACATGTTAGTGGTTAGATGTTGATGGCTCTTTTGGTCAAGATGTTTTTTGGTTAATGACATGCTACTTGATATTTTAATGCATGGTTTAGATGTTCATATATTTATTGTCTCTAATGCTTGGATGGTTATGATTCTTGGTGGTTGATGGTTGATTAAAAATACTATACAGCTACAAGTTATTCCTCATGCAATCACATGTGATTTTTGCATTTGCAATCACATGTGATAATACATAACAATCACATGTGATATTACATATATAATCACTTGTCTTATTCAATCAAATCTGATGGTAATATAAAATCACATGTGATTGAACTACTTAATCACATGTGATTTTAGTATATAATCACAACCGTTAACATTATGTGATATAAAATCACATGTGATTGAACTACTTAATCACATGTGATTTTAGTATATAATCACAACCGTTAACATACATTATGTGATATAAAATCACATGTGATTGAACTACTTAATCTCATGTCATTGTCTTATTCAATCAAATCTGATTGTAATATAAAATCACATGTGATTGAACTACTTAATCACATATGATTTTAGTACATAATCACAACCGTTAACTACATTCTTTTACAAATTGATTTTGCAAAGACCTCTCACCACCATTAGGACCCATCACATGGTTTTTGGGTTTAGGGACTAATTGATTTTACAAATGATTCTTAATGTCATTGGCTTTATTCAATCACATGTGATTATAATATAAAATCACATGTGATTGAACTACTTAATCACATGTGATTACAGTATATAATCACAACTGTTGATATACATTCTGTAAAATCAAAACCATAAATAAAAAATGTTCCAAACACATTAACAATTTTTAACAGTTGTTCTTGAAATAAAGTAACAAAATATAAAAAAATGAAAGTCAAACATTTAATAGGAACACCAAAATTAACAATTGTACGAATATAAAAAATAAAAAATAAAAAATAAAATCAACGTTTGTCTTTGTCACAACCCCTGCAATTGTGTTCATGTGATCCACAATTACTGCAAGTAATCTTTCTTTTTTTGCTTTCCAAAATTCCTTTCTCTTTTCCACTCATGAGATGCTTATCTTTTCCACAACCTTTGTATCTCCCAACCGGTGGGTTTTGTATGTCTAATGAATTAGGTTTTGAAACACCAACCATTTCTTGTATGACATCATCTTTTTTCTTAAACTGTTTTGGCACTTGAGCCTCAACTTCTTTCTTCACCATTTTAACTTTTTCAAGAAGCACTTGTAGCATCGTTTCATCCTGCCCAATTAGTTCAACACAATCATCAACAACTGATGTGATTTCATTAATAGAATTTTGAACAGCAATGTTTTCGTTGCCATATCTGTTTCTCCTTGATCTTAACTCTGGTGGTATTATATCCCTTCTCCAACGCCTCATTATGTATTTTTCAGGGATTTCATCTATATTATCGTTCTTCAATACCCAAAAACAATGTCTGCAAAGAAGACCAAATCTTAGATAGTGTCTACATGTACATATTATTGATCCATCTTGGCGGTTATGAAGTACCTTCATAATGAAAAAAGTATGAAACTGATGTATAAGCCAATCACAAGTGATAAGTACCTATTTAAATATGACAACTGATGTATAAGTCAATCACAAGTGATAAGTACCTATTTAAACTATTTTAACAAGTGAGATTCAAACTATTGCACAAATGTTATTCCATACATGAAAAAATATGTAAATTAGTTTACCTTGTATTTGAAGAACTCTTTTTCTTCATTCGAGCCTTCCCTTTTATCCTCCATACTTGAGCCTTCATCTTTTTTCCCTTCATTCGAACCTTCATTTTTCTTCCCTTCATTCGAGCATTCCTTTCTCTTTTCCAATTTCTCTTTAGCAACAAATATTTCCGTGTATTCCTCTTTGTCCATTTTATCCAACGAACATTTATACAAAGCTGCAACAATCTCTTGTTGAATAATAAGAAAAATTGTATTCGTGTATACCTTCGATGCATGTTTTTCAATTCTTAGCAACGTTAATAATTTTGGGTTTTTCTTGATTGTCTGTACATCCAAAGATTCTTGTTTTGACCTCTGTTTTAACATGGCAGATTCAAAGCCGTCCATAAAAGTCAACAGATTTGATGCAGATCTTGTAAAGTGTGAAAAAAAGCATTTTCACTCTCTGATCTTGAAGTAGTTCGCATCAAACCAAACATTTCAGTCTCGATGAAATATGCTGGTATCCAACTTGATCTAACATCAAACATATATTTGAACCAACTGTCATTCTTCAATGAAAAATCGTCCATCAACTTTTCCCATTTTTCTTCAAAAACAGTTGGTTCTATGTACATATTCCACACAATTTTATCAAATCTCTTCTTGAAGTCTTTTTCTTGTTTGTCTTCAATATTAGGATTTACTTCTTGAATCTGTAATCACATTTGATTGGTTAATAATTCATATTAAGAAAATTATGTATATGTATCATTAACCATTTCAATCGCATGTGATTAGTTACATGTAGTCTTCAATAATAAAACTCATACCTTTGATGGCACATTCCTCATAATGTGCCACATGCATAGTCTATGCTTTGCCGTCTTAAAGACCTCTTTTATGGCTATCGCCATTGATTTATCCTGATCTGTCACAATCATGTTTGGCTCTTTCCCGAATGTCTTCATGAAGCAATTAAGTAGCCATTTGTAACTCTCGGCTGTTTCATCCCTGATCATTGCCGCAGCAACAGTGACACACCTACGGTGGTTATCTATTCCAGTAAATGGTACAAACTTGAGGTTGTACCTGTTAATAAAAAGACAATGTTAGAAACTCAGATAAGCCAAACAACCTGTCAATCACATGTGATTAGAAGCTGTAAAAACCAGGTATCATACCTGTTAGTTCTATATGTTGCATCAAATGAGATAACATCACTAAACTCCTTGTAGTTGCACTTTGCAACTTCATCCGCCCAGAAAATGGAATGTAATTGACTTTTTTCAAGCTTGTACTCAAATGAAAAACCAGGAACATATTTTTTCCTTTCTTCCATTTTGTTAACGAGCATTTGAGAATTAGTTGCATTGATAAACACATTCAAATCTCGTTTCCAGTTTCTGAAGTCAATTACAGTTCCATGAACATTTTTTTCAGACCCTTTCATATTGCTGTAAACTTCGTATGCCTTTGTTGGACCAATATTTGATACCGTCGAATGGTATACAAACAACTTCTCTGCATACCTCATTTGTCTTTCCTTTTTACTTAAATGTCTGTATTCTATCGGTAGCAACTCATGATTATGTTGTTCTTCAAAGTCAGCAAGAACGAAAGTATCTGTTCCATACACCCGGTCGAATCTAACTTTAGCCCTACATCCTGTGCATTCCATGTTGCTTTTCCGAATTGGCTTTTTAGTTTCTTGTAATGTGTCAAAGTAGACTTCCTTTGGTGTGCCAGCCTTGTTGCATAAGTAATATTTTTGTTTCACTAATCCAGATTTTGCAGTTTTTTGTCCAGCCTTTCTTATGTCAAAACATGCATGATATGCATATAACCTATACATCTCTTCACATTGATCAAGTGTTCCATAATTATGACCAATGACCGGTAAGAAAAGTTTGTCAACAATTGGTGCATAATACAATGATCCACCCGGTGTTTCGTTTTTACGTGTTGCAGTTGCTTTTGGTGAATTATAATCTGTGGAAAACAAATTACAATGTTAATTGAATGTTTAGCTGAAATAAGAGACAATATACATATCACATAATATATTATCATATAACGCAATCACATGTGATTCAATAAGTAAAAATTTACAACAATTCTATTTTCAACTTCATCTTCATTGTATTCATCAGTAATCACTTTAAATCCCAGTAATGTATTATCATAAAACAATCACATGTGATTTTTACAAGAAATTACATGTGATTTTACACCAGATATTACTTAAAGTCACAAAAACACTAATTCATTAAAAGCTAATCACATGTGATTGAATGAGTAAAAATTTACAACAATTCGATTTTTATCTTCATCTTCATTGTATTCATCATGAACCACTTTTAAATCCCAGTAATGTATTATCATAAAACAATCACATGTGATTTTACAATATATTACATGTGATTTTACACAAGACATTACTTAAAGTCACAAAAACACTAATTCATTAAAAGCTAATCACATGTGATTGAAGACGAAACGATATACATACCATCATCATTCTGGATTTCATTGATGTCTTCATCATTGATATCGTATTCCCTCTCTGGTTCCATTGCTTAAATTGAAGGTGTATATGAATTGATTGATCAATGAATTCGTATGTTAAGCAATTCGGAGTGAACGAGTGATTACCAATCTAAGTTAACGACGTTAGGTAATCGTATAATCAAGCAATCCGACTGAATTAATCAGAGTTAATGACGGAATCGAACTGATTGTTCGTCGGATAATCGTCAATCGCCATCACCAGGATCGTTTAGGGTTTTTGAAGGTTTTCGTTCGAGAGTGATTTGTTTCGTAGTAGGATTTCTATTTTTTGTAAAATGACCATAATACCCTCGCTGTATTAATTGGTGCTTCAATCTGGATCATTGATTAAAAGTGATCCAAAGGCTGAGAACCGCCCCTTGGATTTCAACCTTTTTAATGGTTTCTTTGGAATACAACTCTTATACGATATATAAAAAGTTATGATAATTACATAATACATTAAATAATTAAACATAAGAGGCTTGACAATTTCTACTCCATATTTTTCAGGAGAATTTAAATTTAAATAATAATTAATTGTTTGTATTTAACATATAAGTATACATAATTGTAGATGATCAGAGAGTTTCTAAGGATTAATACAGATACTTTTTACTACAGTATATTTTAGTGATTTGAGTTTTTTTTTTTTTTTTTTGTTTTTGTTTTTTTTTTCATTCAACATGTGGAAAGTAAGGTAATGATTTCAGTCAATAGTGGAAAGTAAGGAGTTTGAAATGATTTTTCAGGAGAATTTTAATGATTTCAGTCAATAGTGGAAAGTAAGGAGTTTGTAAATTTTTTGGGAGATAAAATCTTCTATTTGTTTAAGAGATTCCATAAAATTGATAATTGTAATTAATTTGAGATTAATTATACTCCGTAATAACTAGTTTTCGAACCCTCGCTTCGCATCGGAGGTTCGGTTTTCAATGTATTTTATTGCGTTTAGTTTGTGAAATTATTTCGTGGCTAACGATGATGTCGTTAAAGCGCAACTCCAGTCGAACTAAAAGGTATAACCCGTCAAAAATTTAAATGTTATTTTAAAGTAACAATATATGTGCATCTCCGCGTTTCGCTATGGAATTGTTGACTTTTAAAAATTTAATGCAATTAAGTCGTTATCTTATATTAACACTTTGTATAATTTAAGAGTAGAAGATTTACTGAGATATATCCAAAAAGTCACGAAATAATCAGAAAATAATAATAAGACCAATATGTCTTTGTTGTTAATAGATGAAAATAGTTACGGAGCTTGCGAGTGAAAAATCAACATGTATGAAAAGTACCACAAATATTTAGTGTTTTTTAAAAAGTGTCCGTTTTGCGTATAGTTAGTGACATTGTATTCGTAAAGTTATTTCGAGATTAACGATGGTGTCGGAAAAATTTAACTCGTTGCGAGCTAGAATATATGACTCATTGAATATTTGAGTAGAGTTTATTTAAGATTTTTTGTTTATGAAAATGTTAATTTGACACTTTACACCCCTGTTTTGGGGGTCAATTTTAATTTTTGAACAAAGTGTGAGAGCTTTTTTGGTGAAATAGAATTTAGTTAGAAATAAAAAAATAGGTGAAAAGACGAAAACTCTCTCGATACTATTCATAACTTTTGTCTAATAGATAATATAATAATAGTAGTAATAATTACATGTCATCATGGAACACTAAAAAATTGCCACGTCAGCCATACTTTCTTGTATATGTATATATATATATATATATATATATATATATATATATATATATATATATATATATACTAGTGAAATGACCCGTGGAATCACGAGTTTATCTAAACGAAAAAGTTTAATTATATATGTTTTAGGTATTAAGTGTACGTAAATGCTAAAGTCATTCAGTTTAATGACCCGTGAAATCACGGATTCCGACTAAGAAAGTTGTCGTTGTTTTTACAAACATATTGACGTACTTAAATTGATTAGAATAAATGAACTACATTTATTCTCTCACCACCATCTTTCAATTTTTATCACAATTACTATTTTCCTTGTCATAAAAGCATACACTACATCTTCTATTGAAACATGTTTTTTGTATACATATATAATGTAATTAATCTCGTAAAGAGAACTCACATTTTGAGACGACCCGTCCTAATCCATAAGGATGAATACAATAACATATGATTACATCGCGAGGTATTTGACCTCTGTATGATACATTTTACAAACATTGCATTCGTTTTTAAAAGACAACCTTTTATTACATCGAAAGTTGATAGACATGCATACCATTTCATAATATCCAACTTATAAATGACCTAATCTGTCATTTACTTAATAATAATCTCTATTGAACTCAATGACTTGAATGCAATGTCTTTTGAAATATGTCATGAATGACTCCAAGTATTATCTTTAAAATGAGCAAATGCACAGCGGAAGATTTCTTTAATACCTGAGAATAAACATGTTTAAAAGTGTCAATCAAAAGGTTGGTTAGTTCATTAGTTTATCATCAATATTCATTTTCATCATTTTTATAGACCACAAGATTTTCATTTCCATTTCTCATAAATAAACATCCCATACATAGAGATAAAAATCATTCATATGGATTGAACACCTGGTAACCGACCTTAACAAGATGCATATAGAATATCCCCATCATTCCGGGACATCCTTCGGACATGATAAATTCGAA
Source organism: Rutidosis leptorrhynchoides (assembly GCF_046630445.1). Classification (NCBI taxonomy): domain Eukaryota; kingdom Viridiplantae; phylum Streptophyta; class Magnoliopsida; order Asterales; family Asteraceae; genus Rutidosis; species Rutidosis leptorrhynchoides. Next base: position 57,454,717 of record NC_092334.1, on the reverse strand, counting down.
GTACTAAAGCATCCGGTACTTTGGATGGGGCTCGTTGGGCCCGATAGATCTATCTTTAGGATTCGCGTCAATTAAGGGTTCCGTTACCTAATTCTTAGGCTACTAAGCTAAAAAGGGGCATATTCGATTTGATAATCCAACCATAGAATGTAGTTTCGATTACTTGTGTCTATTTCGTAAGACATTTATAAAAGTAGCGCATGTATTCTCAGTCCCAAAAATATATTGCAAAAGCATTTAAAAAGGGAGCAAATGAAACTCACCATACTGTATTTCGTAGTAAAAATACATGTAACGTCATTAAACAAGTGCAAGGTTAGCCCCAGATTCACAAACCTAAATTAATTATATATATTTATATGTTGGTCAATATTTGTCTATCAAATTAGGTCAAGTCATAGTGTACCACAATCCTAATGCTCGAGACTAATATGCAAAAGTCAACAAAAGTCAATTTGACTCAATAATGATTTCCAAAATTTATACATGATTATTATATAGTTTAAATATCGTCGTTTTATATTTTTAAATATTTTTTAAAAGGTTTATTAGAGTAAATAATATAATTCATTTTTTTTTTAAATTAAAATTTTATATTAAAATATACTCTTATATATCTTAAGTAATAAAATTTATAAAGTTCATTTAATATCATAAAAATAATATGATAGATATTATTAATGTAATTATATTACACGTAGTAAAATATATTTGTATCACATATTTATTTGATAAGATAATATCTATAATAATAGTAAGTAAAAGTTATATTATTTTATAATAATAATTATTATTATTCTACTAGTAATAACAACAATATTTATTTTTACTAAAAATGATATTATGATAAAATGATAATTTTTTATTAATAATAATACTAAAATGATATTGATATTTTATATTAACATTGATATTCCTATAAATAATAATTTTTGTAAAAATGATAGTTTTAATATTAATAATACTTTTAATAATAATGATGATAAAAATAATGAAAATGATATTTTTATCTAAATCTATATCTTACCATATTTTTATTTCATCATGATACTCATACTCATTATTTTCTAATCAATTTGTTAATAGCTTTTAATCGTCTTTTATATCGCGTTCATATTAATGATAATAATAGTAATCAAAATAATTAGGTGTTACTAATATTAGTTTTAATTATAATAATACTAATAATAATAAATATTATGATAATATTAATGATAATACTAATAACTATTTTAATGATAATAATAGTGATAAGACTAATTATAACTTTAACGATAATAACGATAGTAATAATAATAAAAATAATAATTTTTAATGATAATACCTTTTATTGGCAATGATAATAATAATAATAATAATAATAATAATAATAATAATAATAATAATAATAATCTTCTAACTATATCTAAAAGTTGACTCCTAGACCATTAATTAGGTTTTGCTTCACAATATTAAATGATGGTAAATAGTAAATAATGGTAAAAAAAAAAGGCATTATGTTAAAAATCTAAAATTCTTTCAATGATACTTATAGCAAATATAAGTTCAAGCCATCTTACATTGAAAACTCTCATGATTGTGAGATAATAACCTGATTTGAGATTTACAGTCATTATTATGACCTTTCAATTACAATATTAAAGCAAATGAGTTTTAAGCGTGATAATAATGTGAATTTAAATGTTAATATCAATTATCATTGCATTAAATAACCATTTACATGAACTCTGTTAAACTCATAAGCAAATTAAACGACTTCATATATGATTAACAAATTATTTCAATTGTGAAGGCATTTACTTAATTACTATATAAACAAACATTGCAAACCAAAATTTATATAAACAATCCGAGAACCGTTTTTTTTAATTCAAAGGAGATTTCTTTAATGTGTGTGGGGATATTAGAAGTGGTAGAAAGTTGAATGTCTTGGTAAACACACGAATGTGAACATGGATAGAGTTCGAGAATGGTATGATGATAATTATAGTTTTATGTTTGATTTCACATGTTTGATTTTTTTCATTGCAAAAGCGTAGTGCCCAATTTAACTCCAATATGAATTATCACTATATTGTGTTCAATATGTTTTATAATTGGGTCTCTTTATAGGTTTTACTTCTCATTCCAATAACCAGTTTTATGTTATTTTGTAAATCGTATATGTTTATATTGTTCTTTCCTATAATTTGTGTTGTAGGTCTCTATCATATAGGTGAAATGATTAATGGAGATTGTGACAATATTGGACGGGTGATTATAATCGGTAAATATTCATTGAATATTCTAAAAGCAAATTCAAACTTTATGTGTGTTCTAATCGTCATTGTGTTATTTACTTGCTTTATGTCATTTGTTATAAGAATTCCCTATGTTTTCATTGAACTTTATTTAGAGGCATAGCTTATTGAGAGCTAAGGGTTGTCATGATGAAAGAAATATTAGGTTGTGTTAATTTATTTATGTTGAAAAGATTAAAACGTGTAATAGAGATGGATAAGAGTGGCTAAAGTGGCTAAAGTGGATCGAGTCTTGCTTTAAATCCGCATCCATTTCGGTCCTTGTTAATGGGTCACCAACAAAAGAATTTCACCTTCAAAGAGGGATTCGTCAAGGGGACCCCCTATCCCGTTACCTCTTCATCATTGCAAGTGAAGGACTAAACATTTTAGCAAAGATTGCGATTAACAAGAAAATTATAAGGGGGATAGAAATCGGCCAAGATAAGATCAATATTTCCCACCTATAATTTGCGAATGATACGATACTTTTTGGGGATTGGAACAAAAGAAACATCATCAATGTTCATAAGACTCTTGAGTGCTATGAAAAGGTTTCGGGGCTTACGATAAATATGCAAAAAAGCCATATATATGGCATTGGTGTTACTCGGGGAGAAATAGAAAATATGGCTAACAGATTGGGATGCACTCCGGGATCTTTTCCTTTCACCTATCTTGGGATGTCGATAGGTGATAGATTAAACAAGAAAGAAGCATGGAAACCTATAGTCGATAAATTTACCAAAAGGTTATCGGATTGGAAAGCAAGAATGATGTCATTCGGTGGAAGGTTGACACTCGTAAAGGCGGTCCTTAATAGTCTCCCTCTATACTTATTTTCGTTGTTTCGCGCTCCTTCTTGCATCATCAATCTTCTTGAAGGTATGAGACGCAAATTTTTCGGGGGGGGGGGGGGGGGTCGGGGAATGATACTAAACTTTCATGGATTAAATGGGAAACAATTCTTTTACCTTACAATGAGGGTGGGTTAAATATTGGGAGTCTCAAAGCAAAAAATTGGTCACTACTTATCAAATGGTGGTGGCATTTTTATACCGAAAACGATTCATTATGGGCCAAAACGATTAAAAGCATCTATGGGCGGGACGGGGGGTTGGGTTCTAATCGTGTTTGTGGCAATGTTAAGCAGAATACAGTGTGGCGAAATATAATTAAAGTGGGTGATGAATTGAGCAAGATCGGCATCAACATGAAAGCTTTACTAAAAAGAGAGATTGGCGACGGCAATGGGGTCAGTTTTTGGTTCGACCAGTGGGCATGTTCTTTACCTTTAAAAGACACATACCAGCGACTGTTTAGACTAGAGAAACAACCTTCGATTTGCATCAGCAGCAGGGTGACGTACGACGACAATACATGGGCTTTCAATTGGGAATGGACACGAGCACTTACAGGCAGGTTACATGGGGAAATAAATAGCATGATCGATCTCATCAAATCAGTTTCGTTATCTGGAAGTGGCCCAAGTAAATGGAAATTCGTGGGTGAAAAAAGCGGGTCGTTTACTACAAAATCAATGAGCAAACTAATAGACGACAAACTTATTCCAAGAGAGGTCAACCTAACGACAACCATTAAGAATAATCTCATTCTGTTAAAGATTGGAATCTTCATATGGAGGGTACTAAGGAAAAGAATCGCGACAAAAGACGAACTTGATAAGAGGGGAATCGACTTGGACACATTATTATGCCCTATGTGTAATGATGTGGTTGAGTCGGTAGATCATGCCATCTATTCATGCAAATCCGCTAAAGAAATATGGATTGGTGTGACAACCCGGAAATTTCCAACCAAATTTAAACTTTAATCTTTATATGTTTCCGACACGATAAGCAATATTTGTTAAGTTAAATTGCAAGAATTTTAAACTATGTTCATACATTCATTCAACCTCGACCAAGTTCCAACAATTCACGAACCATTAAACGAATATGATTATATATGTATATGTGTATATATATTATAACTTGAAACGTAAATAAAATATTAGATTAAATACTTTATATGATTGTATCTGTTTCAAAATGTTTATCAATGGAATTAGAAGATAAGATCAAATGATTGAATTATCAGATATATTGAATTATGATTACAAGTCTCTGTTGAAAGGCCCACGTTGATTTGAGAAATCTTTCCATTTTAACAATATTCGAAAAATGGTAAAGTGATTTATAAATAAGAATAAATTGTCAATCATTGAGAACTAGACAAAGGATAGTGGAAGATTGAATCTCATAAAGACTCGATTGATCTATTTAGTTTCAAACGTACAAAAACGTTTTCAATTTAAAAAGAACTTTATTATTAAAACGTATATAACTTTTATAAATATCTAGAATCACTTTTGACAACTCATTACTTAACTAGTATGATAAAGATAACGATATTTATATTTTATTTTATTAAATATATATAACGATTTAAATTAATATTATATATATTTATACGCGTATTATACGTACATAATTTTATACTTTTACTATACTTAAACTTTACCTTTACTTTATTTTTACTTTACTTTAACTTTAATAATTCACTTTAATAATTCATACTTTAATAATTCACTTTAATAATTCATACTTTAATAATTCACTTTAATAATTCATACTTTAATAATTCATTTTAATAATTCATACTTTAATAATTCACTTTAATGATTCAAAAATCTATTATAAATAGAATTCAATAGGTTTCATTATTTCATAGAAACTTGAAAATATTTTTCTCTAAACTCTCTCAATCGATGTACATATATATTTACTCCGTATTATTTCAAGATATTATTAGTATACATAAAATATTACTACGGAGTGCTGTCCAAGTGATTTCGAAATTGTTTTTCGAGTAGGATAGGATTAAGGAAATTATGGGTTATAGCTATGGAGGTGATTGCGTATGGTTCATGGGTATGCTCGTGAGGTCAATATAGTGTTTATCATTTCCGTTGCGTCTACGTACCTTTCCTGCAATATTGAATCTCAATATTGATACGTGAGTACTCATAATTTAACTTTTACATACTAATAGTGTATCCCTGACTAGTGCTCGAGTATTTAGGATTATGCATGCTTGTACTTTTGATATTGCCCTTAGATAGATTAGGTTGAATATTGAATTAGTTACACTTGCGGTTGAGATAAGGTATAAGATATGCATGTCCTTGGAAAGCTAGCGAAAAATTAAGAACTTCTCCTTTATATATCGAATGGTTTCGATGAACGGATTAGAAGTTATAATCAATTGAATTTTCGATATTTTTATTAAAAATGATATTATTATCGTCGTTTTTTATCGTCGTTCTAGTTTTATCATATTATTATCATTATTATTATCTTTATCAATAAAAGGGATTTATCATTAAAAATTGTTATTTTTTTTATTATTACTATCGTTATTATCGTTAAAGTTATAATTAGTATTATTATTATTATCCAATTATTATTATTATTATTATTATTATTATTATTATTATTAGTATTATTATTATTATTATTATCATTATTAATATATATATCATTATTTAAAAATGGTTATTGTTATTGTTATTATTATTATTACTATATTATCATTAAGATAATTATTAGTATTATCGTTAATAATGTTATAGTAACTATCATTATTAATATAAGTGTAATTAAAACAAATATTGGTAACACCTAATTATTTTGATTACTATTATTATCATTATTATGAACACGATATAAAAGACGATTAAAAGCTATTAAACGAAACGATTAGGAAATAATGAGTAAGAGTATCATGATGAAATTAAAATATTATAAGATATTGATTTAGATAAAATTATCGTTCTTATTATTTTTATCATTACTATTATTATTAAAAGTATCGTTAGTATTAAAACTATCATTTTAACAAAAATTATCATTTTAATAGAAATGTCATTGTTACTATAAAATATCATTATTATTATTATTTTAAATAGAATTATTATTTTAAAGATAATATTAAAAATTATCGTAAATATTAAAGTTATCATAATTAGAATTATCGTTTTATCATAATGTCATCTTAGTAATTATAAATATTAATATTTTTATAATAATATATTTTTTATAATAATAATTATTATTACAAAATAATACAACTTTTACTTACTATCATTATAGATATTATTTTATCAAATAAATATGTGATACAAACATATTTTACTACGTGTAATAACTTACTTTAATAATACCTATCATATTATCTTTATGATACTAAATGAACCCTATAAATTTTATTACTTAATATATATAAAAGTATATTTTATTACATAAATTTAATATAAAATTTTATTTATTAATAAATAAATTATATTATTACTCTAATAAATCTTTTAAAAATATTTAAAAATATAAAACGACGATATTTAAACTATATATTAATCATGTATAGATTTTTGGAAATTATTTTGAGTCAAATTTACTTTTGTTGACTTTTGCATATTAGTCTCGAGCATTAGGATTGTGGTACACTATGACTTGACCTAATTTGTTAGACAAATATTGACCAACACATAATTATATATAATTAATTTAGGTTCGTGAATCCGAGGCCAACCTTGTACTTGTTCAATGACGTTATATGTATTTTTACTACGAAATACAGTATGGTGAGTTTCATTTGCCTTTTTACCCTTTATATTTTTGGGACTGAAAATACATGCGCTTTTATAAATGTTTGACGAAATAGACACAAGTAATTGAAACTACATTCTATGGTTGAATTATCAAAATCGAATATGCCCCTTTTTATTAAAGTCTGGTAATCTAAGAATTAGGGAACAGACACCCTAATTGACGCGAATCCTAAAGATAGATCTATTGGGCCTAACAAACCCCATCCAAAGTACCGGATGCTTTAGTACTTCGAAATTTATATCATGTCCGAAGGAGGATCCCGGAATGATAGGGGATATTCTTATATGTATCTAGTTAATGTCGGTTACCAGGTATTCACCATATGAATGATTATTTTTGTCTCTATGCATGGGACGTATATTTATGAGAACTGGAAATGAAATTCTTGTGGTCTATTAAAATGATGAAAATAAATGATTATGATAAACTAATGAACTCACCAACCTTTTGGTTGACACTTTAAAGCATGTTTATTCTCAGGTGTTAAAGAAATCTTCCGTTGTGCATTTGCTCATTTTAAAGATATTACTTGGAGTCTTTCATAGCATATTTCGAAGAACGTTGCATTCGAGTCATTGAGTTCATCAAAGATTATTATTAAATCAATTTATAGTTGGATAGTGGATATTATGAAATGGTATGCATGCCTGTCAATTTTCAATGTAAAGAAAGTTTGTCTTTTAAAAACGAATGCAATGTTTGTAAAATGTATCATATAGAGGTCAAATACCTCGCAATGTAATCAACTATTGTGAATCGTTTATAATGTATATGAACGGGTCCTTTTAGTTGGTATCAGAGCGGTGGTCTTAGCGAACCATGTCTGCATTAGTGTGTCTAACTGATAAGTCGTTAGGATGCATTAGTGAGTCTGGACTTCGACCGTGTCTGCATGTCAAAAGTTTTGCTTATCATTTTTAGTCGGAAATCATCTGCTTATCATTCTTAGGAAATTACCTGCTTATCATTACTAGTTTAGACACGTCTTGCTACATTAATTGCATCAGTAGTGTATAGACAAAATTTATATCTTAGCGTATCTGCTAAATCATATCTTATCGTATCTGTTACTTTAAACTTTACCTGACATATCCCGTAAATTCCTCCGTAATCTACGAAATCTTTTGTTCTATATCTATGGATATTCTATGTAATTAGAATACCATCCGATAACCAAAAATCATTTCATATCGAAAAAAATCCTTATTCAATCGTACGAAATGGAATTCATCATTAATTCAAGTTCATCGGATTCCGAAATGGAATCCCACTCCAGCTCTGAAAGCAGTGTGACCGGAATGGATCAATCAATCATCCATCATCTATTCTGGATGAATTGGGGATGGGTTCGTAGCCTCCTCAATCATTGGAGACAAGAAGAAGGTGATCCCTTCCATCCACCCCATTGCCCTCTTAACGAAGAACCTGAAGCACTTACCGGCGAACCAATCTGAAACACCATTTTCTATCTCATTTCCAGAGTATCTAGTCACGATTATATACTACATCAAATTCTAGATTATATTTATCCACTCGTCCGAACCGACAATCACCCCGGTATAATAGAAGAAGTTAACGAGCTTCGCGCTCGGGTAGTGGCTTTGGAGAATATGGTGCAAAGATTACAAATACTAGCAGCATAACCAGTACCACCATCATCAACGCCAACAGTACCATTACCACCTCCAACTACAACCGCGTCGTAAACCTCAACTTCACAATCTGTCCCATGAGCATCAACGTCATACGCACCATAGATACCAAGGAGTACCAACAACAATAACTGACGAAGTATTAATTCATAACTTCATTGGAGAAACATTCCACGGCGATTATGTAATCTCTAAAGTCTTAGAGATTATCTAATCTAGCCCTAATCATAAATCAGTTAAACGAATCAAAATGATAGAAGGAAGAGTAGAAACCCTGACAAAAATGGTGTGTGATTATCAAGCTAAACTTGCTTTACCAACAGCATCAACGGTACCGTCAGCGTTACCAGCATCGTCAGTACAGTCAACATCCGAATCAACAACACCGATAACATCACAAACTCCGTCAATTCAAGAATCACTGTGGACAAATTACAAAGACTGGACCTGACTTGAAAGGATCCAAATGATTCAGTACCTGCTGAAGTCATTAACGAATACCTTGCTCCTGACTCTAAACCCCTGCGGACAATATTCTTCATCATCCTCTGATATTAGAAATTCTAAAATATCATCATATCTTTCATTATAAATATCCTCCATATTTCTGAAGATATTTTCTTAATTTTTCTTATTTGAAATCATTTACCTCTTCGCGCTATCTGTATTACATCATAAAAGAAACTATTTTAGTTTCTAAATTCTGAAACATTCAAGTTTAAAATAGGAATATTTTGAAGTAATGTTGGGAACTAAAGCATGAATTAGTATAATATAATGACACTTGATCAATGTGATTATATTACAGTAGGTCATGCTGAGTTTCTAAATGGAACGTGATGATTCACAGATCATAACATCATCATGTGCCATGTTATACGACTCTTGTATTCTATTTAACCTCTAAAATATCAAGAAAATATTTCTTGATGATTCGGCCTTTTCCAAGGTATTCTAGTAATTTGACAAGTCAAGATCGTTCCATCACAATTTCCTTCCTAGAACATTAACAATGTTCATTCCGAAATTCATATCTGTGAATTCTGGACCATTACAAGCGGTGCTTAATCGCAAGAAGAAGAAACGAAAGGACAAAACTTCGAAATAGAAATTGGGGTATAAATTGCAGCAAATAAAAGAGAGCATTAACTGTGAATGACAATGATTATAGAAGACAGAAGCAGAGACTTTGAAATATAAGGGAACATATAAATCCCAACAACAAACCAGAAATTATAAACCATATATATCGATGCATATAGCAATATAAAGACACGGGAGAACTAGAAATACTATAAACCCAAGAGTATAGTAGAAGTAAATAGATTCTTCCGGCGGTAGATGAAAAAGAAGAATGACCGATATGAAAGTTAGAAGTATATCGAGAATTAGAACTGGATGGAGCATATTGATGAATACTTTAAAATATGAGTTGAGGGGGAAAGAATAGAAGGTGATGAAACATGACTAGGAACTTAGAAATCAACAGATTTAACTCACACAATGGCGGAATAAGTGAATCAAACCCTCTAGTGAATAGGTTAAGTTTTTTTTTTTGATTAATTTAGTCAAACCACAACTAAATCAAGTGTGATTAGATCAACACCTAGAGCTATTATTCACCACCTGGGTGATTTGGACTGAGAGAGAATCGGAGGAGCTCACTAGATCTGAGTGTGTGTAACAAATGAGAGGCTTAACCTAAAATGAAGAACATAAGACTTTATATACCCCTGCTGTTGACTCACCCATACGATTCATTCATCACACGTACGAGTTGGCTTCATCAGCCGTATGGGTGATCACTCACTCATGTCTTCTCATTTAGGTTGTAATTGTGACTTAGCTCAGCATCAATCGTGCGTATGAGCCTGTCAGCCGTACTAGTGTGGCTTCACTCGTACGTCTGACTAAGTCTAACATAGTCAAACATCTAAATCTCGTTCCTGCAGTTCCTGTAACCACATACAAACACGGATAGGATAATAACGAGCAATCATGGTGGCCTGTAAACTGTTGTACCTGCAATGGACGTGGGTAGATGTCTAGGGAGTTGCACAAAATGCATCAACAGAAGGTGTGAGTTGTAAGGAAACGAAGGAGGTGAATTTATAAGAAAATCTCCGACAGAACAATTAAAATGGACGATCGCATTTAAAGCGGATCCTAATTTCCTTGATTACCGGAGAGTCAAATCTTATTAAGAAGATTTTCTTCAACTCCCTTGAAATCTTGGAATCAATCATATCTACGTCAAATGATAAGATGAATCTACACTTACTCATTTCACTCTTCTATGTTAGCTTCATTCGTACTCTTCATATAAATGGATTGTTTATCCAAATTATTCGCTGATGAGAAAACTCTAATTTTCAGCCCGTATGCATCATGAAAACATACTTATTATCATTCACGACCTTTCCACTCAAATTTCGGGACGAAATTTCTTTAACGGGTAGGTACTGTGACAACCCGGAAATTTCCAACCAAATTTAAACTTTAATCTTTATATGTTTCTGACACGATAAGCAATATTTGTTAAGTTAAATTGCAAGAATTTTAAACTATGTTCATACATTCATTCAACCTCGACCAAGTCCCAACGATTCACGAACCATTAAACGAATATGATTATATATGTATATGTGTATATATATTATAACTTGAAACGTAAACAAAATATTAGATTAAATACTTTATATGATTGTATCTGTTTCAAAATGTTTATTAATGGAATTAGAAGATAAGATCAAATGATTGAATTATCAGATATATTGAATTATGATTACAAGTCTCTGCTGAAAGGCCCACGTTGATTTGAGAAATCTTTCCATTTTAACAATATTCGAAAAATGGTAAAGTAATTTATAAATAAGAATAAATTGTCAATCATTGAGAACTAGACAAAGGATAGTGGAAGATTGAATCTCATAAAGACTCGATTGATCTATTTAGTTTCAAACGTACAAAAACGTTTTCAATTTAAAAAGAACTTTATTATTAAAACATATATAACTTTTATAAATATCTAGAATCACTTTTGACAACTCATTACTTAACTAGTATGATAAAGATAACGATATTTATATTTTATTTTATTAAATATATATAACGATTTAAATTAATATTATATATATTTATACGCGTATTATACGTACATAATTTTATACTTTTACTATACTTAAACTTTACCTTTACTTTATTTTTACTTTACTTTAACTTTAATAATTCACTTTAATAATTCATACTTTAATAATTCACTTTAATAATTCATACTTTAATAATTCACTTTAATAATTCATACTTTAATAATTCACTTTAATAATTCATACTTTAATAATTCACTTTAATAATTCAAAAATCTATTATAAATAGAATTCAATAGGTTTCATTATTTCATAGAAACTTGAAAATATTTTTCTCTAAACTCTCTCAATCGATGTACATATATATTTACTCCGTATTATTTCAAGATATTATTAGTATACATAAAATATTATGACGGAGTGCTGTCCGAGTGATTTCGAAATTGTTTTTCGAGTAGGATAGGATTAAGGAAATTATGGGTTATAGCTATGGAGGTGATTGAGTATGGTTCATGGGTATGCTCGTGAGGTCAATATAGTGTTTATCATTTCCGTTGCGTCTACGTACCTTTCCTGCAATATTGAATCTCAATATTGATACGTGAGTACTCATAATTTAACTTTTACATACTAATAGTGTATCCCTGACTAGTGCTCGAGTATTTAGGATTATGCATGCTTGTACTTTTGATATTGCCCTTAGACAGGTTAGGTTGAATATTGAATTAGTTACACTTGCGGTTGAGATAAGGTATAAGATATGCATGTCCTTGGAAAGCTAGCAAAAAATTAAGAACTTCTCCTTTAGATATCGAATGGTTTCGATGAACGGATTAGAAGTTATAATCAATTGAATTTTCGATATTTTTATTAAAAATGATTATTATTATCGTCGTTTTTTATCGTCGTTCTAGTTTTATCATATTATTATCATTATTATTATCTTTATCAATAAAAGGGATTTATCATTAAAAATTGTTATTTTTTTATTATTACTATCGTTATTATCGTTAAAGTTATAATTAGTATTATTATTATTATCCAATTATTATTATTATTATTATTATTATTATTATTAGTATTATTATTATTATTATCATTATTAATATATATATCATTATTTAAAAATGGTTATTGTTATTGTTATTATTATTATTACTATATTATCATTAAGATAATTATTAGTATTATCGTTAATAATGTTATAGTAACTATCATTATTAATATAAGTGTAATTAAAACAAATATTGGTAACACCTAATTATTTTGATTACTATTATTATCATTATTATGAACACGATATAAAAGACGATTAAAAGCTATTAAACGAAACGATTAGGAAATAATGAGTAAGAGTATCATGATGAAATTAAAATATTATAAGATATTGATTTAGATAAAATTATCGTTCTTATTATTTTTATCATTACTATTATTATTAAAAGTATCGTTAGTATTAAAACTATCATTTTAATAAAAATTATCATTTTAATAGAAATGTCATTGTTACTATAAAATATCATTATTATTATTATTATTTTAAATAGAATTATTATTTTAAAGATAATATTAAAAATTATAGTAAATATTAAAGTTATCATAATTAGAATTATCGTTTTATCATAATGTCATCTTAGTAATTATAAATATTGATATTTTTATAATAATAATTATTATTACAAAATAATACAACTTTTACTTACTATCATTATAGATATTATTTTATCAAATAAATATGTGATACAAACATATTTTACTACGTGTAATAACTTACTTTAATAATACCTATCATATTATCTTTATGATACTAAATGAACCCTATAAATTTTATTACTTAATATATATAAAAGTATATTTTATTACATAAATTTAATATAAAATTTTATTTATTAATAAATAAATTATATTATTACTCTAATAAATCTTTTAAAAATATTTAAAAATATAAAACGACGATATTTAAACTATATATTAATCATGTATAGATTTTTGGAAATTATTTTGAGTCAAATTTACTTTTGTTGACTTTTGCATATTAGTCTCGAGCATTAGGATTGTGGTACACTATGACTTGACCTAATTTGTTAGACAAATATTGACCAACACATAATTATATATAATTAATTTAGGTTCGTGAATCCGAGGCCAACCTTGCACTTGTTCAATGACGTTATATGTATTTTTACTACGAAATACAGTATGGTGAGTTTCATTTGCCTTTTTACCCTTTATATTTTTGGGACTGAGAATACATGCGCTTTTATAAATGTTTGATGAAATAGACACAAGTAATTGAAACTACATTCTATGGTTGAATTATCAAAATCGAATATGCCCCTTTTTATTAAAGTCTGGTAATCTAAGAATTAGGGAACAGACACCCTAATTGACGCGAATCCTAAAGATAGATCTATTGGGCCTAACAAACCCCATCCAAAGTACCGGATGCTTTAGTACTTCGAAATTTATATCATGTCCGAAGGAGGATCCCGGAATGATAGGGGATATTCTTATATGTATCTAGTTAATGTCGGTTACCAGGTGTTCACCATATGAATGATTATTTTTGTCTCTATGCATGGGACGTATATTTATGAGAACTGGAAATGAAATTCTTGTGGTCTATTAAAATGATGAAAATAAATGATTATGATAAACTAATGAACTCACCAATCTTTTGGTTGACACTTTAAAGCATCTTTATTCTCAGGTGTTAAAGAAATCTTCCGCTGTGCATTTGCTCATTTTAAAGATATTACTTGGAGTCTTTCATAGCATATTTCGAAGAACGTTGCATTCGAGTCATTGAGTTCATCAAAGATTATTATTAAATCAATTTATAGTTGGATAGTGGATATTATGAAATGGTATGCATGCCTGTCAATTTTCAATGTAAAGAAAGTTTGTCTTTTAAAAACGAATACAATGTTTATAAAATGTATCATATAGAGGTCAAATACCTCGCAATGTAATCAACTATTGTGAATCGTTTATAATGTATATGAACGGGTCCTTTTAGTTGGTATATTTAAATGGTGGAATCTTTCCCTCTCACCGGGTCTCACAATTGAAGATTTGATTAAAGGTTCGGGCTCGCTAATAATACATTCGAGCATGAAGAAAGTTTGGCAAGCGGTCGTGTGGGTCACATGCTATTTGATATGGAAGAATAGGAATCTCAAAGTTTTCAAAAATGACGCTTGGGCTACTTTGAAGATCATTAGTGAAATACAAGTGAAATCTTTTGAATGGATTAAAAATCATTCACGGAAAACCTTCTCATCTTGGCTCCAATGGCTTGTGTGTCCGACAAATGTGTTGGGCATCAACCATGATCCGGGTTGAGTAGATTTGGATAGATTGTAATGAAATCGTATCATGTACCTTTGTTTTCTCGTGTTTCATGTATTTGTAATTCTCGTGTCCGATGCTAGTAGCTAGTTCGGCTACCTCACCAATTGTACATTTTATATATATATATATATATATATATATATATATATATATATATATATATATATATATATATATATATACATATATATATATATATATACATATATATATATATATACATATATATATATATATATATATATATATATATATATATATATATATATATATATATATATAGATAATTTTCTTTAAAAAAAAACATGTTAAATTAACATAGGGATGCTTAAAATGATGATGGTTAAGCAAAAAATCATATAGTTTTCTACATTACACATTCACATGGTAACTTTTGTTATGTTTCTTTTTTAATAATATTGGTTTTTTGAATCCTACTCATTAACAAGCAACGACTAGAAACTAAATGCTCATGTCCATGTTGACTTCCACGATTAAAGGTGTGTGGCGTATATTAGATGAGGTTTGTGTCTGTTGACTTCCATTAATCATTTACTCATCTCATCAATTTTGTAACCGGTCACTTTTTATTTGATGATGTAATAACTTATGTACCTTTTGGATTCCCCTAATAATTCACTAATCTCATTAATTTTGTAAGTGACTTTGCATTACCACCTTAAAGGTTCATTTTGTTATCATGAAAGATGGTTCTCATTCATGTGGATCTTGCGTACCAATTGTATATTTTTCCTCAAACTGAGACATAAATCCGTAGTTTGATCATAAGACCTATAAGTTCAGCTATTCATTTTGTTACATGAATGTTTACGATATAATATACAGAGTGTATTTAAGCCCATGAATTTTGGCTACTGATATATTGTAATGTGGGTCAAGACGTGCAACGCACGGGCTTTGTTCACTATATCTCTAAAAATTGACTCCAAATGTCATAAATATGATTATTTACCCATGCTATTTATTATTATGGTTAAAAAAAATAACCATTTCACCCATCTATTATGATATTAGTAAAAATTATATTAGATGGTAAATTAAGTATAGTATATTAAATAGGGTTTGTATTAAATAGGATTAAATAAATAAAATAAAAAACTATATATATATATATATATATATATATATATATATATATATATATATATATATAAATGTTATACTAAGTATATAATGTATTAAGTAGGGTTAAAAAAATAAAAACCTACCAATATTATTATATATATTGAGTACTAAAAATGTTATTGTATTATAATGATTGCTAATTATGATTATGATTATTATTACGATAATAACTAATAATTATTATTGTAATATTTTTTCAACCAATTATTATTATTGTTATGTGGTCTATATAATCATATTGTTTGTCATAAATGCATAAAAGCATAATAATAAAAATAAGTTATAATTGTTTAGATCCTTTTATTTTTCAATACTATTCGCTTCAATTATAAAGGATAACCTTACTGGTAAAATATTATATTAATAAATATTTTTGTAGATATTTTTTAAAATGATAATAATGATTGATTTATTAACCATGTCATGATTAAAAAAAATGATCTTATGAAAATGAATATTAACTAATACGTGTGGTCTATATAATCATAATTTTTTATTATAAAAGCATAAAAGCATAATAATAAAATTAACTAATAATTTTTCTAACACATTTATTTTTCTAATATTAAGTAAAAATATAAGTTTCAATCCTTTCATTTTCTGTATATTAAATAGATAGGTTTTAATCCTTTCAATTTCCTTATAATAAATAGATAAGTTTCAATCATTCAATTTTCTGATACTAAATAGCTAATTAACTTGATACAATGTTGCCTATAAATAAGATTTTTCATTTACGTTTTACTCATTTTTCATTTCAGCATTACTCATACTTCACAAATATAATAAATAGTTTTACAGATATTCCTGTTTCATCTTCATCGTGATCATCATTTTAATAAGTTGATTTGTTCTTTTACTCGAATATAATACGCATCCATCACCTTAATGTTAAATCGGTGTTATGGTAACACTCTATTTACATGTTATGATATTGGTGTTCATGTACATTGTTGCTTAGAGTTCATTTATAATTTTATTTTTGATTTGTGTACAGTTTTTATATGTACATTGTTGCTTAGAGTTCATTTATAATTGTATTTTTGATTTGTGTACAGTTTTTAAATTGTACATGTCCATGCTTGATTTAGTGTTTCTTTTACGTCGTTATAGACATTCCTTTATATTGTTTTTATTAGTATTTATTTTTTTAAAAACTTTGAATCATTTATGTCATGCACTATATATATATATATATATATATATATATATATATATATATATATATATATATATATATATATATATATATATATATATATATATATATATATATATATATAACTATTTATTTAGAAAATAAACAATAACTTAATTAAGAAACTAACAAAAGGACTATGAACATAAATTATGTAACTTTTTATAATGTATATTGAGGGGTTAAAGTAGACTATGAAACACATATTTAAACATTTTCTTGATAAGAATAAAGAAAAATTATGATTTTTTTATTTTTAAAATAAATTAAGATAATAACTCATATCCTAAACAGATTTAATAGATCAATAATATTTTTAAATTAAAATAATGACAGAGAGAAAGTGAAAGAAATGATGAATTAAAATAAAAATGTTTATCGTAACTTACATATAAATTAATTGTCCTAATAGTTAATTCATTATTAAAGTTCTTAATAAATGATGGTGGAAATGTAAACAAATAAAAGGATAATAATGTATAACTAGCTATGAAATGGGTCGCGCGTTGCTGCGGCTCAGTTTGGTGTGTTTATGGTGATGTAGTGTGAGGTGCATTGTAGGCTGATGTTCTTGGGATATCGTTGTTTTTGGTGTGCAAAGAAAATGGCTCAGGCTTTGGTGAGAAAAATGATTTGCAATATACCTTAATAATTGTTCCAGTATATACAGTAAATATTGTTTCGGTAGTTTATATTACAATACGCATAACTAAAATTGGTACCAACTCTTTATTATCAAATGAAAAGTAAGAATTTATACTTTAAAAAGTTTAAATGAATTGAATTTTTTTTAAAAGAAATTGAATTAGCCTTTGGGAAAAATAATAGCAGAATGATAATGTCTAATGGTGATACGACATAGCAAGAAGTATAAAATGACCAAAATGTTATTTCAGTAGTGAAGATGACCCACAATGTGTGATCAGAAATTGCTTGCAACAATGTAGTTCAACAATAAGAAAAACACTTTTTCGAAAGTATATAATTACAATTCAATACGTACATGGACAATTACTAAAAAAAACCTTTTAAAATTAAAGTGTCACCAAATTGATAGCTCATAAAGATAGCATATTTTATTTAAAAAAGGAAGGATTCTATGTATTTTTTATGAAAACTACTCAAAAATACAATATTTTTGTGCCTAATAGTATATATAGTATTTTATTTAAAAAAAAGCTATGTATTTTTATGAAAACTACATGAGGTAGTACTCAATACTACAATGTTTTGAGTGCACAATAGCATATATAGGAAATAGTAAATAAATAGTAAAGAGTAAATAAATAAATTGTAACATGTGTGTTATATATTTTTATTTTTGAATTAAATATATGTAATATGTAATGAACATGCTAATTATTAAATTTTCTATTTTGTAATATATAACCGATGAGATACTAATCTCTCTCGCTCTCTCTCTCTCTCTCTCTCTCTCTATCTCACACACACACACACATACATACATACATACATACATACATACATACATACATACACACACACACACACACACACATATATATATATATATATATATATATATATATATATATATATATATATATATATATATATATATATATATATATATATATGTTGATTATTTTGTCAGTATAAAAAACGTATTATCTATTATTAACATATATTATGAGTGGAAGAAAATGAATAGATGTTAAACAATATGTTATATATTATTATATATACTAAATACCGTAAATGATATTTAGTTTTGATTGGTCCAAAATGAACGACGACCATGTCATCAAGGTTCTTTTTATTATATTACTATCAATTTAGGTTTTTGAAAACATCTTTTTCATTTCAATCCATTCGTCTCAATTATCGAACACAATCAAACACAATCAAAGTATAGAGTCTTAAAAATACATGAATACACAAACTTTAATATACAACCTAAGGATTTAACATATTTATTGCTTAACAAGTGGGAACATAAATATCAAAATATTGAAGTGTGGGAAAATAAGTGCAAGACATAGGGCTAATATAAAGTCCAATAATTTAGTACCAAGTAAGAGTACTGCATATGTTCAGTAGTAGTTTGGTGACAAGGAGTCTCTTGGCCTCTTAATTAACAGCCCCAACCTCATGATGATATTACCAGTTCACATGAATAACATAATATTGTAATGTGGTACAATACGTGCAACACACAGTACATATAACAAACGTATCTCATTACGTGCAACGCACGGGCATTGCCTACTAGTAATAATAATAATAATATGATAATAATAATAATAATTAGATAAAAACTATAACGACGATAATAACGACGATAATAATAATCATTTTTAATAATAATATAAATATTCAATTGACTATAACTTCTAATCCGTTCATCGAAACCATTCGATATCTAAATGAAAAGTTCTTAATTTTTCGCTAGCTTTCGAACGACATGCATATCTTATACCTTATCTCAACCGCATATGTAACTAATTCAGGATTCAACATAACCTATCTAATGACAATATCAAAAATACAAGCATGCATAATCCTACATACTCGAGCTCTAGTCAGGGATACACTATTAATATGTAAAAATTAAATTATGAGTGCTTACGTATCAATATTGAGATTCAATATTGCAGGAAAGGTACGTAGACGCAACGGAGATGATAAACACTAGTTTGACCTCACGAGAATACCCTCGAACATTACCCATAACCTCCATAGCTATAACCCATAATTTCCTTAGCTCTATCCCGCTCATAAAAACCCGTTTTGAAATAGCTCGCTCATGACCTCGTCGTAGTATTTTATGCATAATACTAATAATAGTAAGATTTTATAACAATAATAATAATAATAATAATAATAATAATAATAATAATAATAATAATAATAATAATAATAATAATAATAATAATACTGATAAATTTAATATAAATATTACGGAGTATGATATATGTGTGTGTGCAGAGGTGAATTCGATCGAGTTTTATAAACCCGTTTGGTGGACCTCAGCTCCGCGATTGCGAAGAGACAAAGGCCAAAAGCTCTGCGATTGCGGAGTCCTCAGTTATAGCTCATTTCCACTTCATTTTTCTGCCGACGGTTTATATAATAGAATTATATATATATTAAATCTTTATAATTAATTAAATATTATATTATATTTATATGCATAGTTAACTTGTAATTTTAGTTTCAAAGACTCGTACGTTGACACACGACTATAGTCTCGGTTTCCGTTTCTCGAACGCGTCTTCGTACACTTAGAAAACTAGTACTTTATGTTTTGTGTTACGTACCTTTATATATAACAAGACTCAAATCAATGAAAAACAATCCCACTCAAAGTGTAACTTATTCATTTGAGTGTTTTGATCATTTGCTTCTTTAAATCAATTGCTCGTTGTTTATTACAATATATTATTTTAAATTAAACGTTTTATGATTAGTCAATATTATACTTTAACACTTTGTAAAATATATATATTTATATATTCATTTAAAAATATACATATTGTATGTAATTAAAATATTTATTTAATCATATAATATTTAGTTTTTCTAAACTAATTATATTTTAAATTTTGTTTGAAAATCGTTTTTTTAAATATAATAACATGTAACGTTTACACTTTAAAACCTAATCTGATATTATTCATTTTTATGTTAGTATTTATTTGAAAACATTTCTAAATATCAATTGAATCAAATAACCAATGTTACTATCATTTACTTAACTAATTCGAAATCATATACATAATCATGTTTTAACACACGTTGCAAATCATTTATATAATTAGTTCTAATAAATAACATTCTGACTTATGTATATATTTAAATTCATTCTTTAAAAGGTTTCTTCTATATCAATAAACGATTTCAATATTATGAAAACTAAATAATTATCTTATCAAAAGACACGAGGCAATTATATATATATATATATATATATATATATATATATATATATATATATATATATATATATATATATATATATATATATATATATATATATATATATATATATATATATATATATATATATATATGCTTTATAAGTTAAGCAGGAATCTCCACTAACCTTTGTCCAATTATCATTAATTGACACATTTGTCCTCACATGTAAATTACTTTACCATTTATTCCGAATACCGTTAAAAAGGAATAGATTTCCCAAATCATAGTGGTCCTCATAACAGAGACCTGTAATCATAATTCAATGTATCTGATAATTCAATCATTTGATATTATCTTCTAATTCCCTCGATAAACATGTTGAAACAAATACGTTCATGTAAAGTATTATACGTTTAATACTTTGTTAATATTTTCAAATTTATAATATATACATGTATATATATATATATATATATATATATATATATATATATATATATATATATATATATATATATAATCATATCCATTTATGTATTGGTTCGTTAATCGTCAAAACTTGGTCGAGATTAAATGAATGTATGAACATAATTTAAAATTCTTGAGATTTAACTTAACAACTTTGCTTATCGTGTCAGAATAATATAAAGATTAAAGTTAAAATTTTGGTCGGAAATTTCCGGGTCGTCACAGTACCTACCCGTTAAAGAAATTTTGTCCCGAAATTTGATTGGGATGGTCATGGCTGACAATAAGCATGCTTTCATGACAATTATGAGTTGATAAATAGAATTTTATTATCATTGAGTATTATGGATAAAACAATCTGTTTATGTGAAGAGTATGAGTGAAGTTATTACAAAAGAGTGAAATGAATAAAAGTAGATTTCGTCATATCTTCTGACGTAGACAGGATGGATTTCCAAGTTCAAGAGATTTGAAGAAAATCTTCGTGACAAGATTTGATTCTTTGGTAATCAAAGGATTTAGGATCCGTTTTAAATGCATCATCTGTTTCGATTGCTCTGTCGGAAATTTTTCTATAAATCCACCCCCTTCGTTTCCTCCACTCACACCTTATATTCTTTCTCCCTCAATTCATTATTTAAAACATTCGTCAATATGCTCCATCCGGTTCCGATTCTTGATATGCTCTTAACTTTCATATCTGTCATTCTTCTTTTTCATCTACCACCGGAAGAATCTATTTACTTTTACTATACCCTTGGGTTTATAGTGTTTTTAGTCCTCCCTTGTCTTTATATTGCTATATGCATCGATATCTACAGTTTATAATTTCTGGGTTATTGTTGGTTTTTATATCTTCCCTTATATTTCAAAGTCCCTGCTTCTGTCTTCTATAATCATTGTCATCCACAGTTAATGCTCCCTTCTATTTGCTGCGATTTATACTCCAACTTCCATTTCAGAGCTTTATGCTTTTGTCTCCTCTTCCCGACTTCAAGTCAAGCGATTAATGGTCTAGAATTCGTAGGTATAAATTTCGGAATGAACATGGTTAATGTTCTAGGAAGAAAATTGTAATGGCATGATCTTGATTTGTTAAATTACCAGAATACCTCGGAAAAGGACGAATCATTAAGAAATATTTTCTTGATATTTTAGAGGTTAAATAGAATACAAGAGTCGTGTAACATGGCACATGATAATGTTATGATCTGTGAATCATCATGTTTCATTTAGAAACTCAGCATGAATTACTGTAATATAATCACGTTGATCAAGTGTCATTATATTATACTAACTCATGCTTCAGTTCCCAACACTACTTCAAAACATTCATAATTTAAACTCGATGGTTTCAGAATTTAGAAACTAAAATAGTTTCTTTTATGATGTAACACAGATAGCGCGAAGAGGTAAATGATTTCAGATAAGAATAATTATGGAAATATATTCAGAAATATTGAGGATATTTATAATGAAAGATACGATGATATCTTAGAATTTCTAATATCAGAGGATGATGAAGGATATTGTCCGCAGGGGTTTAGAGTCATGAGCAAGGTATTCGTTAATGACTTTAGCAGATACTGAATCATTTGGATTCTTTGAAGGCAGATTCAGCCTTTGTGATTTGTCCACAGCCTCCTTCATACTTTGCTCAATCCGTTTTTAAGTTCCAAAACTTCTCTTTTTCTGAGCTTTGCCAATACACTATTCTTTATCATCAAACTTTTTACTGTTAAGGTCGTTTGAAGTTTTTGCTGCTTCATCAGCATTTTTCAAAATTTTGAGAACTAGTTCGCAAGTTAGGTGAAATGTCCCGTTCATATTGATTATAAACGTTCCATATTAATTGATTTTGTTGCGAGGTTTTGACCTCTATATGAGACGTTTTTCAAAGACTGCATTCGATTTTAAAAACAAACCATAACGTAGATTATCAAGTAATGATAATCTAAAAGATAACGTTTTACACACGACCATTACATAATGGTTTACAATACTATTACACATCGATATAAATCTCCGAATGCAGTTTTTAAACAAATATCATACAAGCATGGAATAAACAAGCGTTAAATGTCAGCAAGAATATTGGTGAGTTATAGGTTTAACCTATATAAATCAAATCGTAATAATAGACCACAAGATTTCATATTTCAATACACATCCCATACATAGAGATAAAAATCATTCATATGGTGAACACCTGGTAACCGACATTAACAAGATGCATATAAGAATATCCCCATCATTCCGGGACACCCTTCGGACATGATAATAACGAATTCGAAGTACTAAAGCATCCGGTACTTTGGATGGGGTTTGTTAGGCCCAATAGATCTATCTTTAGGATTCGCGTCAATTAGTAGATCGGTTTACTAATTCTTAGGCTACCAAGCAAAAAGGGGCATATTCGGTTTCGATCATTCAACCATAGAAAGTAGTTTCATGTACTTGTGTCTATTTTGTAAAACATTTATAAAACTGCATGTATTCTCATCCCAAAAATATTAGATTTTAAAAGTGGGACTATAACTCACTTTTACAGATTTTTCCCTTCGCCGGAAATAAGACTTGGCCACGGGTCGATTCACGAACCTATACAAATATGTACATATATATCAAAGTATGATCAAAATATATTTATAACATTGTATATTACGTTTTAATGATTTGAGTTTGTTAAGTCAGCAGTCCTCGTTAGTAACCTACAGCTAGTTGTCCACAGTTAGATGTACAGAAATAAATAAATATAAATTATCTTGGATCCATCTACGACCCAGTGTATACAAGCCTCAGGCTAGATCACAACTCAAACTATATATATTATTTTGGAATCAACCTCAATCATGTATAGCTAACTCCAACATTACTGCATATAGAGTGTCTATGGTTGTTCCAAAATATATTATATAGATGGGTCGATATGATATGTCAAAACATTGTATACGTGTCTATAGTATTCCAATATTACATAATATATATTAGAAAACATGTATAATACAATATAAGTTGGTTAAGTTATGATTTGTATAAGTTTGTTACAACTTTCACGTAGCTACAACAAGCAAAAATTATCCAATCTTGTTTTACCCATAAGTTTTTCGTTTTAAATCCGTTTTGAGTGGTTCAAATTGGTATGGTTTCATATTAAACCCTAGTTTATGAAACTGAACAGAAAAAGTATAGGTTTATAGTTGGAATTACAGGTTACAAATCATTTTTGTAGAGGTAGTCATTTCAGTCGAAAGAACGACGTCTTGATGACCATTTTGAAAAACATACTTCCACTTTGAGTTTAACCATAATTTTTGGATATAGTTTTATGTTCATAAGAAAAATCATTTTCCTAGAAGTATAGTTTTTAAATCAAAGTTTATCATGGGTTTTAATTATCCAAACCAAAACAGCCCCCGGTTTTACTACAACGTCGTATGTCCGGTTTTAAGGTATTCTTCGTGTTTCCAGGTTTTAAATCATTAACTTAGCATATCATATAGATATAGAACATGTGTTTAACTGATTTTAAAAGTTAAGTTAGAAGGATTAACTTTATTTGCGAACAATTTTAGAATTAACTAAACTATGTTCTAGTGATTACAAGTTTAAATCTTCGAATAAGATGGTTATATATATATATATATGAATCGAATGATGTTATGAACAAAATTACTACCTAAAATATAGTAGGTAAACCTACTGAAAATGACAAGAAATAATCTTGAGCTTGAATGGATCTTTGATGGCTTGGAAGTTCTTGAAGTAGAATCATGACACAAAAACAAGTTCAAGTAAGATTTCTACTCGAATTAAGATAGTTAAAGTTATGGAAATCGAATCAAAGTTTGGATATGAATATTACTTTGAATTAGAATGATAACTTACTGTAAATAACAAAGATTTCTTGAGGTTGGATGATCACTTGAAATGGATTTGCAAGATTGAAAGTAAACTTGCAAACTTGAAAGGATTTTCGAAGTGTTCTTGAAGTGTTCTTCCTATGATGATTAAAGCTTGATTCTTGAAGTAATTTTTGATGAAGATGATGATTAGTTACTGGAAAATTTTGTTCATAAGTGTGTGTGTGTTGAGAGAGAATTAGAAAGAGAATTGGAAATGAAATGAAGTTAATTGTGAGTGGAGAGTGGTGAGTGGGGTTAAAAGGAGTTCTTGTTTTTGTTTCCTTACTCATAAGTCATGCTAGTTGCCAAATGATGGCTCCCACATGGTTAGGTGACTCACAAGGGCTGCTAAGAGCTGATCATTGGAGTGTATATACCAATAGTAAATATATCTAGAAGCTGTGTATTGTACAAGTACGAATACAGGTGCATACGAGTAGAATTGTTGATGAAAATGAACGAGGACGTAATTCTAAGCATTTTTGTTAAGTATAAGTACTTTGATATATGTTTTTAAGGCTTTCAAAAGTGTACTAATACATCTTAAAACACTACATGTATATACATTTTAACGGAGTCGTTAAGTCATCGTTAGTCGTTACATGTAAGTGTTTGTTTTGGAACCTTTAAGTTAACGATCTCATTTAATGTAGTTAACCCATCGTTTATTATATCTAATGAGATGTTAAATTATTACATTATCATGATATTATGATATATGAATATCTCTTAATATGATATATACACATTAAAATATCGTTACAACGATAATCGTTACATATATGTCTTGTTTCGAAATCCTTAAGTTAGTAGTCTTGTTTTTACATATGTAGTTCATTGTTAACACACTTAATGATATACTTATTTATCATTTTATCATGTTAAACATAGTGTAACAATATCTTAATATGTTACATATGTATTTAGTAAGACGTTGTTATAACGATAATCGTTATATATATCGTTTCGCGTTTTCTTAATTCACTACTTTCATTTTATGTATATAACTCATTGTTAATGTACTTGGTGAGATACTTACTCATCATAATATCATGTTAAATATATATATATATATATACATATATATATATATATATATACATATATATATATACATATATATATATATATACATATATATATATATACATATATATATATATATATATATATATATATATATATATATATATATATATACATATACATCTCTATATATATCATGTCGGTTTTTACAAGTTTTAACGTTCGTGAATCGTCGGACAATTTGGGTGACCAATTGACTACATAACACATTTCAATAAATCAATGTTTTAACAAGTTTGATTGCCTAACATGTTGGAAACATTTAAATCACACAAATATAGTTTTCATTTAATATATAAACATGGAAAAGTTCGGGTCACTACAGTACCTACCCGTTAGATAAATTTCGTCTCGAAATTTTAAGCAGTTAGAGGTGTTGACGAATCTTCTGGAAATAGGTGAGAGTATTTCAACTTCATCTGATCTCCCCACTCCCAGGTGAACTCGGGTCCTCTACGAACATTCCATCGAACCTTAACAATTGGTATCTTGTTTTACTTGAGTCTTTTAACCTCATGATCCATTATTTCGACGGGTTCTTCAATGAATTGTAGTTTTTCAGTAATTTGGATTTCGTCTAACGGAATACTGAGATCTTCTTTAGCAAAACATTTCTTTAAATTCGAGACGTGGAAAGTGTTATGTACAGCACCGAGTTGTTGAGGTAACTCAAGTCGGTAAGCTACTGGTCCGACACGATCAATAATCTTGAATGGTCCAATGTACCTTAGATTTAATTTCTCTCGTTTACCAAATCGAACAACGCCTTTCCAAGGTGAAACTTTAAGCATGACCATCTCCCCAATTTCAAATTCTATATCTTTTCTTTTACTGTCTGCGTAATTCTTTTGTCGACTTTGGGAGGTTTTCAACCGTTGTTGAATTTGGATGATCTTCTCGGCAGTTTCTTGAATTATCTTCGGACCCGTAATCTGTCTATCCCCAACTTCACTCCAATAAATCGGAGACCTGCACTTTCTATCATAAAGTGCCTCAAATGGTGCCATCTCAATATTTGAGTGGTAGCTGTTGTTGTAGGAAAACTCTGCTAACGGTAGGTGTATGATAATGCTAAAAACGAACATATATTTCATAGCATTATTCCTCAAGAAAGACAAGCTTTTAGTTGCAATTGTTCTATTTACAAGTGATATTCATTTAAATAATAAAAGGTGAAGACAAAAGACAGATTCGACGAATTGAAGACGCAAATGACCAAAAAGCTCAAAAGTACAAAAGACAATCAAAGAGGTTCCAATTATTGATAAGAAACGTCTCGAAATTACAAGAGTACAAGATTCAAAACGCAAAGTACAAGATATTAAATTGTACGCAAGGACGTTCGAAAATCCGGAACCGGGACCAGAGTCAACTCTCAACGCTCGACGCAACGGACTAAAAATTACAAGTCAACTATGCACATAAATATAATATAATATTTAAATAATTCTTATAATTATTTAATATATTATATTTATTTAAAAACCGTCGGTAAACAAAGAGCCAAACTCCTCTGAGCTGTAAAAGCAAACTCCGCGACTCGCGGAGTTTGAAGGCCAAAAAGGCCGCGAGTCGCGGAGCCCCAATTTCAGAAAATCCCTATAAAGCTCGCGCATTATGATCGTAATCATCATCTTTTTCTTCTCCTCATTCATACGTAAAAAATATATATATATTTATAATTTATATTTTAATTTTAATTATAATTCTAATAATAAGGGTATGTTAGCGAATGTTGTAAGGGTGTAAGTCGAAATTCTGTCCGTGTAACGCTACGCTATTTTTAATCATTGTAAGTTATGTTCAACCTTTTTATATTAATGTCTCGTAGCTAAGTTATTATTATGCTTATTTAATCCGAAGTAATCATGATGTTGGGCTAATTACTAAAATTGGGTAATTGGGCTTTGTACCATAATTGGGGTTTGGACAAAAGAACGACACTTGTGGAAATTAGACTATGGGCTATTAATGGGTTTTATATTAACTAAACAATACCTTGTTAATTTAATATACAAACTTATAATTTGACGTATTTATATATAACCACATACGCTTGACTGGGTACGGTGGGCGGGATATCTATAAATACCAATAATTATTCATTTTACCGGATACGGAACTGGATTAATAGTTAATAAACTTGTTGAAACAGGGGTGAATTACATTCAAGGGTAATTGGTGTAATTGTTAACAAAGTAGTAAAACCTTGGTTTACACGCAGTCGATAACCTGGTGTATTCATTAAACAAAGTATTAAAACCTTGTTACAATTCGAATTCCCAATTAGTTGGAATATTTGACTTCGGGAATAAGAATAATTTGACGAAGGCTTTCGCTCTTTATATTTATGACTGATGGACTATTATGGACAAATCCGTATGGACATATTAAATAATCCAGGACAAAGGACAATTAACCCATGGGCATAAAACTAAAATCAACACGTCAAACATCATGATTACGGAAGTTTAAATAAGCATAATTCTTTTATTTCATATTTAATTTCCTTTATTTTATATTTAATTGCACTTCTAATTATCGCACTTTTATTTATTGTTATTTAATCGCACTTTTAATTATCGTACTTTTTAATTAACGCAATTTTATTTTATCGCACTTTTATTTATTGCAATTTCATTATCGTTATTTATTTTATGCTTTAAATTAAGTCTTTTATTTATTTAATATTTTACATTAGGTTTTAACTGCGACTAAAGTTTAAAAATCGACAAACCGGTCATTAAACGGTAAAAACCCCCCTTTATAATAATAATATTACTTATATATATATATATATATGTATTTCTATAAAAGTAAACTAATATAGCGTTAAGCTTTGTTTAAAAAGATTCTCTGTGGAACGAACCGGACTTACTAAAAACTACACTACTGTACGATTAGGTACACTGCCTATAAGTGTTGTAGCAAGGTTTAAGTATATCCGTTCTCTAAATAAATAAATATCTTGTGTAAAATTGTATCGTATTTAATAGTATTTTCCTTGTAAAAATATAAGCTATTTTATATACTACTCTGCTAAAACATCAAGTATTTTTGGCACCGCTGCCGGGGAGATCTTCTTAAAAGCCGGAAGCGCAACGCTATAAAAAAAAAAGATTTTTAGTTTACCTTTATTAAAATTTGTTTTTATAAAAATACGTTTTAAATATTCAAAAATATAAAAAGAAAAACAAAAATTTATATATTTTTAAGAGTTTGTTAAAAGTTTTATAAGTTTCTTTATTTTTATTTTAGTTTATAAAAATATAAGTTTTATTTAAATATCTTTTATTTATATTAAAACAGAAAATTAGAAAACATAAAAAAAAAAAACGCGTAAATTTCCTGTTCCAGAGTTGAAAACTGGAACCCCGCGACTCGCGAGGTTTGCAGCTTTGAGAACCGCGACTCGCGGAGGGGACCTGGCACACGACAGAAGCCCTAATCCTGCATTTATTACAGAGTATTATTAATTATTATTAATTAAATTATATTAGGGTTAAATAATTAATTAATTTAGTAGTTAATTTAAGTTTTAATTAATTTGTATTATTTAGTTTAATTAGTTTAATTAAATTGTAAAATTAATAGTTTTATAAAATAAATAATATAAAAATAATATTTTTATAAAAATTGTAATTTTTACAACTTTTTGTATATTTTTATATTTTATCCCCTTTTAATTGTTTTAGCGTAATATTTGTATTTTTCGCTCATATTTAGTTTTCAACTTAGTTTTTGCCATAGTTATTTTTACTCCTAGATTTTTAGGCTTTGCCGTAAAATTCCTTAAGTGCTTTTTCTTTAGACTAAGATTTAGGTGCTTTAGAATTTTGCGACGCCTTTTTAAGTTTTAGTTTCTTTTTAAGTTATTTCCATTTGGGATATAGTTTTTCCTGTAAGCTTTAATATTTTTAGACACTTTTTACTATGTACCAATTATCATTCCAATTAGTTATCTCAATTTGCGATTATAATTTTAAGTTAGTTGTAGTAATAAGGTTAGGTTAGTCAAGTATTTTTAAGTTTTATAAGTTTCTTTTATTTTTCCGTCACCTTTTATTTTTCAACCATTTTTCTTTTTCGACCTTTTTCGACGAACTCTTTTTCTTTCTTATTTCTCGCTATTCTAGTTTTAGGACATAGATTTTTATTCTACTTCTTATCTAAATTTCTTAAAATTACGAAAATTTATTTTAAGTGGTTAAGTTGATAGACATCAAAATTTTCTGGTTCGTAGTAATAGTTGGATTTGTACGTGGAGCGGGTTATTGGAGCCAAACAGTCCTCAATTATATTGAGACCAAACGAATCCTGCCCCTTTGCTGCATCTTTTGGCTATTCGAAACGTGGGCAAAATCAGAAAAGTCTATTGATTGGATAACTTATTATAATTTTTCTTTCCATTTAAAAACTAATAGGATATTCAGTTAATGCACCGAGCAAGACGATCATCACCTTTTGTACGTTCACCACCTGTAACTAGATCAAGACATTTAGCAAATATTACCGCCGTTGATTTTTCTTTAGAATCATCATCCAGTCGACCAAGTACTTCAGTTCAAATTTCCGATAATCCATTTTTTGAACCCGACCTCACAATTGAGAATCCGGAGAATATTCAGGAACGGTTCGTAGATCCTGAACCACTAAACTTTCCTCCGGAACCACCAATCATTCAAATAGAGATTATTGAGGAACGAACCATTAAATCAGAATCCTCTAGTGATTCCGATTCAACAAATTCAATTATCGAGAATCTGGAACCTTTAAGTATGGAAGACCGAATGAGAGCTAAACGCACTGGCCAAGGTTACGCAATTACTCATCCAGACATTAATGCGCCAGATTATGAAATCAAAGGACAAATTCTACACATTGTGACTAATCAATGCCAATTTAGTGGTGCGCCGAAGGAAGATCCAAATGAACATCTACGTACCTTTAATAGGATCTGCACACTATTTAAAATCCGAGAAGTGGAGGATGAACAGATATATCTCATGTTATTTCCCTGGACTTTAAAGGGAGAAGCCAAAGATTGGTTGGAATCGTTACCTGAAGGGGCGATCAATACATGGGATGTTTTAGTTGACAAATTTCTTAAACAATTCTTTCCTGCATCTAAAGCCGTAAGACTTCAAGCAGAAATTGTTACGTTTACACAGAAACCGAATGAAACTCTATATGAGGCATGGACTAGATATGGAAAGTTATTAAGAGGATGTCCGCAACATGGTTTAGACACCTGTCAAATAGTATAAATATTCTACCAAGGATGCGACATCACTACAAGGAAAGACATAGATATAGCAGCTGGTGGTTCTATTATGAAAAAAACCAAAACTGATGCTTACAAAATTATTGATAACACTGCTTCCCACTCACATGAGTGGCACCAAGAAAAAGACATCGTTAGATCATCTAAAGCAGCTAGAGCCGATTCTAGCCATGACTTAGATTCCATTTCCGCAAAGATAGATGCTGTGGAGAGACGAATGGAAAAGATGACTAAAGATATTCACTCAATACGAATTAGTTGTGAGCAGTGTGGAGGACCACATTTGACAAAAGATTGTCTCAGTATTGAATTAACAATGGAACAAAGAGAGAATATTTCATACATAAACCAAAGGCCTGGAAATAATTATCAGAATAATTATCAACCGCCAAGACCGATTTACAATCAAAACCAGAATTATAACCGAAATATTCCATACAACAACCAACAAGGTCCTAGCAATCAACAAGTATCCAATAATACTTACAATCAGCAAAGAACTAATTTTCAAAATAAACCACCACAACATACAGATGATAAAAAGCCGAATTTAGAAGATATGATGACAAAGCTAGTTGAAACTCAAACACAGTTTTTCACATCTCAAAAATAAACCAATGAACAAAATGCTCAAGCATTTAGAAATCAACAAGCTTTTATTCAAAATCTGGAACAAGAAGTACGTAACCTAGCAAGGTTAATAGGTGAAAGAAAACCGGGAAGTCTACCTAGTGATACAAATGCTAACCCCCGGAATGAAACTGAAATGTCCCGTTCTTATTGATTAAAAACGTTCCATATTAATTGATTTCGTTGCGAGGTTTTGACCTCTATATGAGACGTTTTTTAAAGACTGCATTCATTTTTAAAACAAACCATAACCTTTATTTCATAAATAAAGGTTTAAAAAGCTTTACGTAGATTATCAAATAATGATAATCTAAAATATCCTGTTTACACACGACCATTACATAATGGTTTACAATACGAATATGTTACATCGAAATCAGTTTCTTGAATGCAGTTTTTACACAATGTCGTACAAACATGGACTCCAAATCTTGTCCTTATTTTAGTATGCAACAGCGGAAGCTCTTAATATTCACCTGAGAATAAACATGCTTTAAACGTCAACAAAAATGTTGGTGAGTTATAGGTTTAACCTATATATATCAAATCGTAACAATAGACCACAAGATTTCATATTTCAATACACATCTCATACATAGAGATAAAAATCATTCATATGGTGAACACCTGGTAACCGACATTAACAAGATGCATATATATAAGAATATCCCCATCATTCCGGGACACCCTTCGGATATGATATAAATTTCGAAGTACTAAAGCATCCGGTACTTTGGATGGGGTTTGTTAGGCCCAATAGATCTATCTTTAGGATTCGCGTCAATTAGGGTGTCTGTTCCCTAATTCTTAGATTACCAGACTTAATAAAAAGGGGCATATTCGATTTCGATAATTCAACCATAGAATGTAGTTTCACGTACTTGTGTCTATTTTGTAAATCATTTATAAAACCTGCATGTATTCTCATCCCAAAAATATTAGATTTTAAAAGTGGGACTATAACTCACTTTCACAGATTTTTACTTCGTCGGGAAGTAAGACTTGGCCACTGGTTGATTCACGAACCTATAACAATATATACATATATATCAAAGTATGTTCAAAATATATTTACAACACTTTTAATATATTTTGATGTTTTAAGTTTATTAAGTCAGCTGTCCTCGTTAGTAACCTACAACTAGTTGTCCACAGTTAGATGTACAGAAATAAATCGATAAATATTATCTTGAATCAATCCACGACCCAGTGTATACGTATCTCAGTATTGATCACAACTCAAACTATATATATTTTGGAATCAACCTCAACCCTGTATAGCTAACTCCAACATTCACATATAGAGTGTCTATGGTTGTTCCGAAATATATATAGATGTGTCGACATGATAGGTCGAAACATTGTATACGTGTCTATGGTATCTCAAGATTACATAATATATAATACAAGTTGATTAAGTTATGGTTGGAATAGATTTGTTACCAATTTTCACGTAGCTAAAATGAGAAAAATTATCCAATCTTGTTTTACCCATAACTTCTTCATTTTAAATCCGTTTTGAGTGAATCAAATTGCTATGGTTTCATATTGAACTCTATTTTATGAATCTAAACAAAAAAAGTATAGGTTTCTAGTCGGAAAAATAAGTTACAAGTCGTTTTTGTAAAGGTAGTCATTTCAGTCGAAAGAACGACGTCTAGATGACCATTTTAGAAAACATACTTCCACTTTGAGTTTAACCATAATTTTTGGATATAGTTTCATGTTCATAATAAAAATCATTTTCTCAGAATAACAACTTTTAAATCAAAGTTTATCATAATTTTTAATTAACTAACCCAAAACAGCCCGCGGTGTTACTACGACGGCGTAAATCCGGTTTTACGGTGTTTTTCGTGTTTCCAGGTTTTAAATCATTAAGTTAGCATATCATATAGATATAGAACATGTGTTTAGTTGATTTTAAAAGTCAAGTTAGAAGGATTAACTTTTGTTTGCGAACAAGTTTAGAATTAACTAAACTATGTTCTAGTGATTACAAGTTTAAACCTTCGAATAAGATAGCTTTATATGTATGAATCGAATGATGTTATGAACATCATTACTACCTTAAGTTCCTTGGATGAACCTACTGGAAAAGAGAAAAATGGATCTAGCTTCAATGGATCCTTGGATGGCTCAAAGTTCTTGAAGCAAAATCATGACACGAAAACAAGTTCAAGTAAGATCATCACTTGAAATAAGATTGTTATAGTTATAGAAATTGAACCAAAGTTTGAATATAATTATTACCTTGTATTAGAATGATAACCTACTGTAAGAAACAAAGATTTCTTGAGGTTGGATGATCACCTTACAAGATTGGAAGTGAGCTAGCAAACTTGAAAGTATTCTTGATTTTATGAAACTAGAACTTTTGGAATTTATGAAGAACACTTAGAACTTGAAGATAGAACTTGAGAGAGTTCAATTAGATGAAGAAAATTGAAGAATGAAAGTGTTTGTAGGTGTTTTTGGTCGTTGGTGTATGGATTAGATATAAAGGATATGTAATTTTGTTTTCATGTAAATAAGTCATGAATGATTACTCATATTTTTGTAATCTTATGAGATATTTCATGCTAGTTGCCAAATGATGGTTCCCACATGTGTTAGGTGACTCACATGGGCTGCTAAGAGCTGATCATTGGAGTGTATATACCAATAGTACATACATCTAAAAGCTGTGTATTGTACGAGTACGAATACGGGTGCATACGAGTAGAATTGTTGATGAAACTGAACGAGAATGTAATTGTAAGCATTTTTGTTAAGTAGAAGTATTTTGATAAGTGTATTGAAGTCTTTCAAAAGTGTATAAATACATATTAAAACACTACATGTATATACATTTTAACTGAGTCGTTAAGTCATCGTTAGTCGTTACATGTAAGTGTTGTTTTGAAACCTTTAGGTTAACGATCTTGTTAAATGTTGTTAACCCAATGTTTATAATATCAAAAGAGATTTTAAATTATTATATTATCATGATATTATGATGTACGAATATCTCTTAATATGATATATATACATTAAATGTCGTTACAACGATAAACGTTACATATATGTCTCGTTTCAAAATCATTAAGTTAGTAGTCTTGTTTTTACATATGTAGTTCATTGTTAATATAATTAATGATATGTTTACTTATCATAATATCATGTTAACTATATATATAACCATATATATGTCATCATATAGTTTTTTTACAAGTTTTAACGTTCGTGAATCACCGGTCAACTTGGGTGGTCAATTGTCTATATGAAACCTATTTCAATTAATCAAGTCTTAACAAGTTTGATTGCTTAACATGTTGGAAACATTTAATCATGTAAACATCAATCTCAATTAATATATATAAACATGGAAAAGTTCGGGTCACTACAGTACCTACTCGTTAAATAAATTTCGTCCCGAAATTTTAAGCTGTTGAAGGTGTTGACGAATCTTCTGGAAATAGATGCGGGTATTTCTTCTTCATCTGATCTTCACGCTCCCAGGTGAACTCGGGTCCTCTACGAGCATTCCATCGAACCTTAACAATTGGTATTTTGTTTTGCTTAAGTCTTTTAACCTCACGATCCATTATTTCGACGGGTTCTTCGATGAATTGGAGTTTTTCGTTGATTTGGATTTCATCTAACGGAATAGTGAGATCTTCTTTAGCAAAACATTTCTTCAAATTCGAGACGTGGAAAGTGTTATGTACAGCCGCGAGTTGTTGAGGTAACTCAAGTCGGTAAGCTACTGGTCCGACACGATCAATAATCTTGAATGGTCCAATATACCTTGGATTTAATTTCCCTCGTTTACCAAATCGAACAACGCCTTTCCAAGGTGAAACTTTAAGCATGACCATCTCTCCAATTTCAAATTCTATATCTTTTCTTTTAATGTCAGCGTAGCTCTTTTGTCGACTTTGGGCGGTTTTCAACCGTTGTTGAATTTGGATGATCTTCTCGGTAGTTTCTTGTATAATCTCCGGACCCGTAATCTGTCTATCCCCCACCTCACTCCAACAAATCGGAGACCTGCACTTTCTACCATAAAGTGCTTCAAACGGCGCCATCTCAATGCTTGAATGGTAGCTGTTGTTGTAGGAAAATTCTGCTAACGGTAGATGTCGATCCCAACTGTTTCCGAAATCAATAACACATGCTCGTAGCATGTCTTCAAGCGTTTGTATCGTCCTTTCGCTCTGCCCATCAGTTTGTGGATGATAGGCAGTACTCATGTCTAGACGAGTTCCTAATGCTTGCTGTAATGTCTGCCAGAATCTTGAAATAAATCTGCCATCCCTATCAGAGATAATAGAGATTGGTATTCCATGTCTGGAGACGACTTCCTTCAAATACAGTCGTGCTAACTTCTCCATCTTGTCATCTTCTCTTATTGGTAGGAAGTGTGCTGATTTGGTGAGACGATCAACTATTACCCAAATAGTATCAAAACCACTTGCAGTCCTTGGCAATTTAGTGATGAAATCCATGGTAATGTTTTCCCATTTCCATTCCGGGATTTCAGGTTGTTGAAGTAGACCTGATGGTTTCTGATGCTCAGCTTTGACCTTAGAACACGTCAAACATTCTCCTACGTATTTAGCAACATCGGCTTTCATACCCGGCCACCAAAAATGTTTCTTGAGATCCTTGTACATCTTCCCCGTTCCAGGATGTATTGAGTATCTGGTTTTATGAGCTTCTCTAAGTACCATTTCTCTCATATCTCCAAATTTTGGTACCCAAATCCTTTCAGCCCTATACCGGGTTCCGTCTTCCTGAATATTAAGATGCTTCTCCGATCCTTTGGGTATTTCATCCTTTAAATTTCCCTCTTTTAAAACTCCTTGTTGCGCCTCCTTTATTTGAGTAGTAATGTTATTATGAATCATTATATTCATAGATTTTACTCGAATGGGTTCTCTATCCTTCCTGCTCAAGGCATCGGCTACCACATTTGCCTTCCCCGGGTGGTAATGAATCTCAAAATCGTAATCATTCAATAATTCAATCCACCTACGCTGCCTCATATTCAGTTGTTTCTGATTAAATATGTGTTGAAGACTTTTGTGGTCGGTATATATAATACTTTTGACCCCATATAAGTAGTGCCTCCAAGTTTTTAATGCAAAAACAACCGCGCCTAATTCCAAATCATGCGTCGTATAATTTTGTTCATGAATCTTCAATTGTCTAGACGCATAAGCAATCACCTTCGTTCGTTGCATTAATACACAACCGAGACCTTGCTTTGATGCGTCACAATAAATCACAAAATCATCATTCCCTTCAGGCAATGACAATATAGGTGCCGTAGTTAGCTTTTTCTTCAATAACTGAAACGCTTTCTCTTGTTCATCATTCCATTCAAATTTCTTCCCTTTATGCGTTAATGCAGTCAAGGGTTTTGCTATTCTGGAAAAGTCTTGGATGAACCTTCTGTAGTAACCAGCTAGTCCTAAAAACTGGCGTATGTGTTTCGGAGTTTTCGGGGTTTCCTACTTTTCAACAGTTTCTATCTTTGCCGGATCCACCTTAATACCTTCTTTGTTCACTATGTGACCGAGGAATTGAACTTCTTCCAACCAAAATGCACACTTTGAAAACTTAGCGTACAATTCTTCCTTCCTCAATACTTCTAACACCTTTCTCAAATGTTCACCGTGTTCTTGGTCATTCTTTGAGTAAATAAGTATGTCATCAATGAAAACAATGACAAACTTGTCAAGGTATGGTCCACACACTCGGTTCATAAGGTCCATGAACACAGCTGGTGCATTAGTTAAACCAAACGGCATGACCATAAACTCGTAATGACCGTAACGTGTTCTGAAAGCAGTCTTTGGAATATCATCTTCTTTCACCCGCATTTGATGATACCCGGAACGTAAGTCAATCTTTGAATAAACAGACGAGCCTTGTAGTTGATCAAATAAGTCGTCGATTCTCGGTAGTGGGTAGCGGTTCTTGATGGTAAGTTTGTTCAACTCTCGGTAGTCGATACACAACCTGAATGTACCATCTTTCTTCTTGACAAACAAAACAGGAGCTCCCCACGGTGATGTGCTTGGTCGAATGAAACCACGCTCTAAAAGTTCTTGTAATTGGCTTTGCAGTTCTTTCATCTCGCTGGGTGCGAGTCTGTAAGGAGCACGAGCTATTGGTGCAGCTCCTGGTACAAGATCTATTTGAAATTCAACGGATCGATGTGGGGGTAATCCCGGTAATTCTTTCGGAAATACATCGGGAAATTCTTTTGCAATGGGAACATCATTGATGCTCTTTTCTTCAGTTTGTACTTTCTCGACGTGTGCTAGAACAGCATAGCAACCTTTTCTTATTAGTTTTTGTGCCTTCAAATTACTAATAAGATGTAGCTTCGTGTTGCCCTTTTCTCCGTACACCATTAAGGGTTTTCCTTTTTCTCGTATAATGCGAATTGCATTTTTGTAACAAACGATCTCCGCTTTCACTTCTTTCAACCAGTCCATACCGATTATCACATCAAAACTCCCTAACTCTACTGGTATCAAATCAATCTTAAATGTTTCGCTAACCAGTTTAATTTCTCGATTCCGACATATATTATCTGCTGAAATTAATTTACCATTTGCTAATTCGAGTAAAAATTTACTATCCAAAGGCGTCAATGGACAACTTAATTTAGCACAAAAATCTCTACTCATATAGCTTCTATCCGCACCCGAATCAAATAAAACGTAAGCAGATTTATTGTCAATAAGAAACGTACCCGTAACAAGCTCCGGGTCTTCCTGTGCCTCTACCGCATTAATATTGAAAACTCTTCCACGGCCTTGTCCATTCGTGTTCTCCTGGTTCGGGCAATTTCTAATAATGTGGCCTGGTTTTCCACATTTATAACAAACTACATTGGCATAACTTGCTCCGACACTACTTGCTCCGCCATTACTCGTTCCGACACCATTTGTTCCTTTCGTTCTATTAACCCCTGGTCCGTAGACCTCACACTTCGCCGCGCTATGACCATTTCTTTTACACTTGTTGCAAAATTTGGTGCAGAACCCCGAGTGATTCTTTTCACACCTTTGGCATAGTTGCTTCTGATTGTTGTTGTTGTTGCGGTTATTATTGTTGTTGGGATGATTGTTGTAGTTGCTGTTGTTGTTGTTGTTGTTGTTGTTGTTGGGCCGTTTGTTGTAGTTGCGATTGATGTTGCGATTGTTGGGATAATTGTTGCGATTATTGTTGTAATTGCTGTTGTTGTTGTATTGGTGAGTCTTATCACCGTTTTCCTCCCACTTTCTTTTGACTTGCTTCACATTGGCCTCTTCAGCAGTCTGTTCTTTAATTCTTTCTTCAATCTGGTTCACTAGTTTGTGAGCCATTCTACATGCCTGTTGTATGGAGGCGGGCTCGTGTGAACTTATATCTTCTTGGATTCTTTCC
Organism: Rutidosis leptorrhynchoides; assembly: GCF_046630445.1. Lineage (NCBI taxonomy): Eukaryota > Viridiplantae > Streptophyta > Magnoliopsida > Asterales > Asteraceae > Rutidosis > Rutidosis leptorrhynchoides. The sequence goes on along the minus strand of NC_092334.1, from coordinate 57,414,649 downwards.
GGTAATCCTTTCACAAACACGTCGATCTTCTCTTCCTCATCTTCGAATGCTCCCGGACACAATAGGCACAATTCTGTGAATCGTCTTTCGTACGTGGTAATATCAAATCCTTGGGTTCGTAACCCTCTAAGTTCTGTCTTGAGCTTATTGACCTCGGTTCTGGGACGGTACTTCTCGTTCATCAAGTGCTTGAATGCTGACCACGGTAGTGCGTACGCATCATCTTGTCCCACTTGCTCTAGATAGGTATTCCACCATGTTAACGCAGAACCTGTGAAGGTATGCGTAGCGTACTTCACTTTGTCCTCTTCAGTACACTTACTTATGGCAAACACCGATTCAACCTTCTCGGTCCACCGTTTCAATCCGATCGGTCCTTCGGTTCCATCAAATTCCAAAGGTTTGCAGGCAGTGAATTCTTTGTAGGTGCATCCTACACGATTTCCTGTACTGCTAGATCCAAGGTTATTGTTGGTATGTAGCGCAGCCTGTACTGCGGCTATGTTTGAAGCTAGAAAAGTACGGAATTCCTCTTCATTCATATTCACGGTGTGTCGAGTAGTCGGTGCCATTTCCTTCAAAATAGTTAAATGGAACAAGTTAATCATACAGAATATTAAGAGTAGTTAATAGTATTTCGTAGCATAATATGAACTCATTTATAAAAGCTTTTTCTTCATATTAGCGTTTTATAAGTTTAAATTCGGGTAGTACCTACCCGTTAAGTTCATACTTAGTAGCTAATATACAATTCAACTACTACAATTCTATATGAAAAAACTGATTGTAATAATATTTCGCGTTCAAACTTTTATACAATATTTTACAAACTTACAATACCGCTTATTTTACATAAAGCATGAAATATAGCACACAATAACTTTGATACAAGATAGTTGTGAAGACAATTCTAGCTAGTACACAAGTCGTTCGGCAAAGGCAATAAAGACACGTAATTCATACGTCCAGAAACAAGTCATGCATTCTGGTTTTACTAGGACTACTTCCCATCCTTGGTCTTGTGCAACATAACCGTTATGGCCGTTGATAAGACAGCGTGTTGTAACGTCATCAAAGGGACGAGGGTTACGTAATGTCCAACAGTCCCGTAACAATCTAAAAACCTCATTTCTTACCCCAATTACCGACTCCGTCACTTGTGGAAACGTTTTGTTTAATAGTTGTAGCCCGATGTTCTTGTTCTCACTTTGGTGAGAAGCGAACATTACTAATCCGTAAGCATAACATGCTTCTTTATGTTGCATGTTAGCCGCTTTTTCTAAATCACGAAGTCCAATATTCGGATATATTGAGTCAAAATAATTTCTTAACCCGTTGCGTAAAATAGCATTTGGGTTCCCCGCAATATATGCGTCAAAGTAAACACATCGTAACTTATGGGTTTCCCAATGTGATATCCCCCATCTTTCAAACGAAAGTCTCTTATAAACCAAGACATTCTTGGAACGTTCTTCGAATGTCTTACAAACTGATCTCGCCTTAAATAGTTGTGCCGAAGAATTCTGGCCGACTCTAGACAAGATTTCATCAATCATGTCTCCGGGTAGGTCTCTTAAAATATTGGGTTGTCTATCCATTTTGCGTTTTTATACTGTAAAATAGACAAGAGTTAGATTCATTAAAAAAAAAATACTTATTAATACAAGCAATTTTTACATATATCATAAAGCATAAGCACACTACATTACATATATTACACCACATGAATACAACTATCTTATTCCGACTCGCTTGTTTCTTCTTCTTCGGTTTTGGTTCGTTTTGCCAAGTTTCTAGGGATATATGATTTTCCCCTAATACGAGCCGTCGTTGTCCACATTGGTTTAGAAAAACCTGGTGGTTTAGAGGTTCCCGGGTCATTGTTACAACTTAAGGACTTCGGGGGTTGACGATACATATAAAGTTCATCGGGGTTGGAATTAGATTTCTCTATTTTTATGCCCTTTCCCTTATTATTTTCTTTTGCCTTTTTAAATTCAGTTGGGGTAATTTCTATAACATCATCGGAATTCTCGTCGGAATCCGATTCATCGGAGAATTGGTAATCCTCCCAATATTTTGCTTCCTTGGCGGAAACACCATTGACCATAATTAACTTTGGTCGGTTGGTTGAGGATTTTCTTTTACTTAACCGTTTTATTATTTCCCCCACCGATTCTATTTCTTCATCCGGTTCCGATTCTTCTTCCGGTTCCGATTCTTCTTCCGGTTCCGACTCTTCTTCCGGTTCCTCTTCAGGAACTTGTGAATCAGTCCACAAATCATTCCAATTTACATTTGACTCTTCATTATTATTAGGTGAGTCAATGGGACTTGTTCTAGAGGTAGACATCTATCACATAATATCAAACACGTTAAGAGATTAATATATCACATAATATTCATATGTTAAAAATATATAGTTTCCAACAAAAATGTTAAGCAATCATTTTTAAAGAAAACACGGTCGAAGTCCAGACTCACTAATGCATCCTAACAAACTCGATAAGACACACTAATGCAAATTTTCTGGTTCTCTAAGACCAACGCTCGGATACCAACTGAAATGTCCCGTTCTTATTGATTAAAAACGTTCCATATTAATTGATTTCGTTGCGAGGTTTTGACCTCTATATGAGACGTTTTTTAAAGACTGCATTCATTTTTAAAACAAACCATAACCTTTATTTCATAAATAAAGGTTTAAAAAGCTTTACGTAGATTATCAAATAATGATAATCTAAAATATCCTGTTTACACACGACCATTACATAATGGTTTACAATACGAATATGTTACATCGAAATCAGTTTCTTGAATGCAGTTTTTACACAATGTCGTACAAACATGGACTCCAAATCTTGTCCTTATTTTAGTATGCAACAGCGGAAGCTCTTAATATTCACCTGAGAATAAACATGCTTTAAACGTCAACAAAAATGTTGGTGAGTTATAGGTTTAACCTATATATATCAAATCGTAACAATAGACCACAAGATTTCATATTTCAATACACATCTCATACATAGAGATAAAAATCATTCATATGGTGAACACCTGGTAACCGACATTAACAAGATGCATATATATAAGAATATCCCCATCATTCCGGGACACCCTTCGGATATGATATAAATTTCGAAGTACTAAAGCATCCGGTACTTTGGATGGGGTTTGTTAGGCCCAATAGATCTATCTTTAGGATTCGCGTCAATTAGGGTGTCTGTTCCCTAATTCTTAGATTACCAGACTTAATAAAAAGGGGCATATTCGATTTCGATAATTCAACCATAGAATGTAGTTTCACGTACTTGTGTCTATTTTGTAAATCATTTATAAAACCTGCATGTATTCTCATCCCAAAAATATTAGATTTTAAAAGTGGGACTATAACTCACTTTCACAGATTTTTACTTCGTCGGGAAGTAAGACTTGGCCACTGGTTGATTCACGAACCTATAACAATATATACATATATATCAAAGTATGTTCAAAATATATTTACAACACTTTTAATATATTTTGATGTTTTAAGTTTATTAAGTCAGCTGTCCTCGTTAGTAACCTACAACTAGTTGTCCACAGTTAGATGTACAGAAATAAATCGATAAATATTATCTTGAATCAATCCACGACCCAGTGTATACGTATCTCAGTATTGATCACAACTCAAACTATATATATTTTGGAATCAACCTCAACCCTGTATAGCTAACTCCAACATTCACATATAGAGTGTCTATGGTTGTTCCGAAATATATATAGATGTGTCGACATGATAGGTCGAAACATTGTATACGTGTCTATGGTATCTCAAGATTACATAATATATAATACAAGTTGATTAAGTTATGGTTGGAATAGATTTGTTACCAATTTTCACGTAGCTAAAATGAGAAAAATTATCCAATCTTGTTTTACCCATAACTTCTTCATTTTAAATCCGTTTTGAGTGAATCAAATTGCTATGGTTTCATATTGAACTCTATTTTATGAATCTAAACAAAAAAAGTATAGGTTTCTAGTCGGAAAAATAAGTTACAAGTCGTTTTTGTAAAGGTAGTCATTTCAGTCGAAAGAACGACGTCTAGATGACCATTTTAGAAAACATACTTCCACTTTGAGTTTAACCATAATTTTTGGATATAGTTTCATGTTCATAATAAAAATCATTTTCTCAGAATAACAACTTTTAAATCAAAGTTTATCATAATTTTTAATTAACTAACCCAAAACAGCCCGCGGTGTTACTACGACGGCGTAAATCCGGTTTTACGGTGTTTTTCGTGTTTCCAGGTTTTAAATCATTAAGTTAGCATATCATATAGATATAGAACATGTGTTTAGTTGATTTTAAAAGTCAAGTTAGAAGGATTAACTTTTGTTTGCGAACAAGTTTAGAATTAACTAAACTATGTTCTAGTGATTACAAGTTTAAACCTTCGAATAAGATAGCTTTATATGTATGAATCGAATGATGTTATGAACATCATTACTACCTTAAGTTCCTTGGATGAACCTACTGGAAAAGAGAAAAATGGATCTAGCTTCAATGGATCCTTGGATGGCTCAAAGTTCTTGAAGCAAAATCATGACACGAAAACAAGTTCAAGTAAGATCATCACTTGAAATAAGATTGTTATAGTTATAGAAATTGAACCAAAGTTTGAATATAATTATTACCTTGTATTAGAATGATAACCTACTGTAAGAAACAAAGATTTCTTGAGGTTGGATGATCACCTTACAAGATTGGAAGTGAGCTAGCAAACTTGAAAGTATTCTTGATTTTATGAAACTAGAACTTTTGGAATTTATGAAGAACACTTAGAACTTGAAGATAGAACTTGAGAGAGTTCAATTAGATGAAGAAAATTGAAGAATGAAAGTGTTTGTAGGTGTTTTTGGTCGTTGGTGTATGGATTAGATATAAAGGATATGTAATTTTGTTTTCATGTAAATAAGTCATGAATGATTACTCATATTTTTGTAATCTTATGAGATATTTCATGCTAGTTGCCAAATGATGGTTCCCACATGTGTTAGGTGACTCACATGGGCTGCTAAGAGCTGATCATTGGAGTGTATATACCAATAGTACATACATCTAAAAGCTGTGTATTGTACGAGTACGAATACGGGTGCATACGAGTAGAATTGTTGATGAAACTGAACGAGAATGTAATTGTAAGCATTTTTGTTAAGTAGAAGTATTTTGATAAGTGTATTGAAGTCTTTCAAAAGTGTATAAATACATATTAAAACACTACATGTATATACATTTTAACTGAGTCGTTAAGTCATCGTTAGTCGTTACATGTAAGTGTTGTTTTGAAACCTTTAGGTTAACGATCTTGTTAAATGTTGTTAACCCAATGTTTATAATATCAAAAGAGATTTTAAATTATTATATTATCATGATATTATGATGTACGAATATCTCTTAATATGATATATATACATTAAATGTCGTTACAACGATAAACGTTACATATATGTCTCGTTTCAAAATCATTAAGTTAGTAGTCTTGTTTTTACATATGTAGTTCATTGTTAATATAATTAATGATATGTTTACTTATCATAATATCATGTTAACTATATATATAACCATATATATGTCATCATATAGTTTTTTTACAAGTTTTAACGTTCGTGAATCACCGGTCAACTTGGGTGGTCAATTGTCTATATGAAACCTATTTCAATTAATCAAGTCTTAACAAGTTTGATTGCTTAACATGTTGGAAACATTTAATCATGTAAACATCAATCTCAATTAATATATATAAACATGGAAAAGTTCGGGTCACTACAGAAACAGCTAAAGCCATTACCACAAGAAGTGGTACAACACTTAAACCACCTGAAATACCTGTAACTTCTGATGAAACTATTCCTACTCCACAAGAACCACAACCTGATCAAGATAAGGAAAAAGAACCGGTAGTTGAAAAGGTTAATGAAGATAACACAGTTAAGGATAAACCTTATGTTAAACCATACCAACCACCACTTCCTTACCCGAGTAAAATGAAGAAAGAGAAACTTGAAGTCGAGCAATCCAAATTTTTGGATATGTTTAAACAGATAAATGTAAATCTTCCTTTCATTGATGTGATTTCAGGAATGCCTAGATATGCTAAATTCTTGAAAGATCTAATCTCAAATAGAAAGAAAATGGAAGAACTCTCGGCTGTTACTATGAATGCTAATTGTTCAGCAGTGCTGTTGAATAAGATACCAGAAAAATTATCTGATCCAGGAAGTTTCACAATTCCATGTTTTCTGGGTAGTCTTAGTTCAATAGAAGCATTGGCAGACTTAGGTGCTAGTATAAATCTAATGCCGTATTCACTATAAGCTAAACTAGACCTTGGAGAATTGAAACCAACCAGAATAAGCATACAACTAGCCGATAGATCAATAAAATATCTGATGTTATGCGAGGTGTATATAAAATAGTTATTAATTTTAGCAGAAAACACTATTAAATACGATACAATTTTACACAAGATATTTATTTATTTATAGAATGGATATACTTAAACCTTGCTACAACACTTATAGGCAGTGTACCTAATCGTACAGTAGTGTAGTTTTTAGTAAGTCCGGTTCGTTCCACAGGGAAATCTTTAAACAAAGCTCAACGCTATATTAGTTTACTTTTATAAAAATACAAATATATATATATAAGTAATATTATTATTATAAAGGGGGGTTTTTACCGTTTAATGACCGGTTTGTCGATTTTAAGACTTTAGTCGCAGTTAAAACCTAATGTAAAATATAAAATAAATACAAGACTTAAATTAAAGCGTAAAGTAAATAACGATAATGAAATTGCGAATAATAAAAGTGCGATAAAATAAACTTGCGATAATTAAAAAGTAACGATAATTTAAAGTGCGATTAAATAACAATAAATAAAAGTGCGATAATTAGAAGTGCAATTAAATATAAAATAAAGAAAATTAAATATGAAATAAAAGAATTATGCTTATTTAAACTTCCGTAATCATGATGTTTGACGTGTTGATTTTAGTTTTATGCCCATGGGTTAATTGTCCTTTGTCCTGGATTATTCAATATGTCCATCTGGTTTTTGTCCATAACAGTCCATCAGTCATAAATATAAAGTGCGAGTGTCCTCGTCAAATTATTATTATACCCGAAGTTAAATATTCCAACTAATTGGGGATTCGAATTGTAACAAGGTTTTAATACTTTGTTTAATGAATACACCAGGTTATCGACTGCGTGTAAACCAAGGTTTTACTACTTTGTTAACAATTACACCAATTACCCTTGAATGTAATTTCACCCCTGTTTTGATTATTCTAGTGGTTATTAATCCATTCCCGTGTCCGGTTAAATGAACGATTATTCGTACATATAAATACCCCGCCCATCGTGTCCGATCGAGTGTATATGGTAATTTATAGGGACGCCCAATTGTAAATCTTTATATTAACATTAACAAACTTTCATTTAGTTAAACAAATATAAAGCCCATTAATAGCCCATAGTCTAATTTCCACAAGTGTCGTTCTTTTATCCAAACCCCAATTATGGTACAAAGCCCAATTACCCAATTTTAGTAATTAGCCCAACATCATGATTACTTCGTTTTAAATAAGCATAATAATAACTTAGCTACGAGACATTAATGTAAAAAGGTTGAACATAACTTACAATGATTAAAAATAGCGTAGCGTTACACGGACAGAATTTCGACTTACACCCTTACAACATTCGCTAACATACCCTTATTATTAGAATTATAATTAAAATTAAAATTAAAATATAAATTTTATATATATATATATATCGTATATATTGAGAGAAGAGAGAAAATAAATTATGAAATTTTGATCAGAATTCGGTTTGCTTTATAGCCAGGGTTAAAATTTGGGGCTCCGCGACTCGCGGCAAAATGCTCTTCAAACTCCGCGAGTCGCGGAGGTTAATTTTACAGCTCAGTCCTTGGAGTTTTCTCTGCCGACGGTTTTTAATATATATATATAATATATATATAATTAATATAATTAATTATATATTATATTATATTTATATACATAGTTAACTTGTAATTTTTAGTCCGTTGCGTCGAGCGTTAAGAGTTGACTCTGGTCCCGGTTCCGGATTTTCGAACGTCCTTGCGTACAATTTTATATTTTGTACTTTGCGTTTTGAATCTTGTACTCTTGTAATTTCGAGACGTTTCTTATCAATAATTGGAACCTTTTTGATTGTCTTTTGTACTTTTGAGCTTTTTGGTCGTTTGCGTCTTCAATTCGTCGAATCTGTCTTTTGTCTTCACCTTTTATTATTTAAACGAATATCTCTTGTAAATAGAACAATTGCAACTAAAAGCTTGTCTTTCTTGAGGAATAATGCTATGAAATATATGTTCGTTTTTAGCATTATCAAATATTCCCACACTTGAGCGTTGCTTGTCCTCAAGCAATATTGTCTTGAAATACTAGAATCACTTCTTTATTCTTCACACTTTGTACATCAGTGATTTCTATATGGCGGTATAAACAATGGTAGTAACGATATGGTTTACAGTCCCACATGACTATACAAATTTAGATCCATTAAGGAAATTGGATCTTTATGAAAACATTTGATCTTTTGAAAATTAAATCTAGTTTTTACCCTAGATAAGTTTTCCGGAATAACCCTTTACCGGTGTTTGCAAAATATTTTTGTGGGTTTGGTGGGTTTTAGATTTGAAAATTTTAGCTCAAAACTTGCGGTTTTGTGTCACCCACTTGCTAACCTTGTATTTGGAAAGCAACACGTCCAGTTTACTTGTCCCGTATATTACCTTTCGGTAAACTACCGTCCGGTTGAAAGGAAAGCGTTGAACAAACAACTGTTAAGGCAATGTCCCGTGACATGCTTTTGATTATGGTCTATAACGTGTCGGACGCAATTACTATCCTTGGTAGGAGCAATAGTAAAGCTCACCCTTATAATTTTTCGGTCTGGCACAAGGTCCTGTCTTTGACCACTATGCAACCATCGTTCTTACGGTTGACACCCGATTTAGTTCAGGTGACCTAATGAATTCCAGGTGAATTCCTAGGATTTTACGTTCAATGGTAATGAACGCATTGAAAATAGGGTTTTCAGAAAACAAATCGGTTTGTAATTTTGATCAAAATATTTTCTCGTTTAAGCTCGAGTTTAGATATCATTGAATTCCATGAGTTTGAATTCTCAATCTTTAAGGTCAATCTCTAGGATTGAGTAATATCAGTCTTAAAAGCTGATTTTTAATCTTTAAGGAGATTATCCTTTCTGGGGATCTGATTCATTAGTCTTATCCAGCTAATTTGCATGGTGCCCCCCCATTGTACGAGATAAATCCTTCTCATGGTTAGGATAAATCTGACCACTTGGCGACCCTGTTTAATGCTGAGGTCCGTGGATTTCCTGCTGATTTTAGTGATGACTTTTCTAGATTTTTCGTCAACCTACAGCTGGTCTGGACGACAACTTCATGACCTAAATCAAGAAGCGCGTTTCTTTTTCGGAAGACTTTACTTCCTTTTAATGATGGAATTGATTCATCATGTAGATCCATCTCTTCTTTTCTTTCATCGGGTAAAACAGTTTAGTTTAGTCCAAAGCAAAAGTATTTTCAGTTATTTGTTACAGATATATGTGACATATGTTTAAAATAACTTGGTAAATTTTCCCACACTTGGCTTTTATTTTCCTTTTTATCGTCCTCTATTCCATTTTAAATGAATTTTAACATTTTAGTTTGTTTCTCAATTTATGTCCTTTCCGAGGTAACAATAATTTCGGTGTTAAAACCTAGTTTTATCGTTCATAAATATGTATAAACATGATTTTGAATTCATTTAATTGAAAATTTTGAAAAATTTTACTAGAATTGGGTAGTCAGTATATAAGACTAGGGCTGTTCTTTTTTATCAGAGAGCACTAGATTCTAATACAACTACTGCTTTACTAGTATTTTTAATGGTAACCAAGTGTTTAATATAAAAATTTTAAAATCCGAAAGAATTTAATCCCTTCCCACACTTAAGATCTTGCAATGCCCTCATTTGCAAGAAATCAGTAACAATTTAAATTATTGATGGTGATTTGTGTGAAAATGATTAAATTTTTACCAAAGTTTCCAAATATATTGGCGTTTGTTTGCTGAATGATAAATGGTGCACATCATTTGTTCATTCCGTCTTGTTGTTATTTCACATATATTTTGCATCTTGTCGTCAAAATTAGTTGCTTTTGCTGAACTTAATGCCAGTCTTTGAAAATGCGTTGTTTTACCCTGTTGTGTACATAAGATAAACTGCAAACATATATACATATTTTTGAAGTTTGGTATATTACCCCACATTCAAAAATTATTAAAATCTAAGAATAAAAGTTAGATAATTATAAAAATGATTACAATATTAACAAAAGTATTAAACATATCAATAATTACAAATTACAAAATAAAAAAAAATAATAAGTAAACTAAGGATGATATTGGTACTAATAGGGGTTCCAGGCATAACCATAAGTGCTATAGAATGCTTCGGCAGGGTCATACGTAGGATATGGTGGCTGCATCTCTATAGACCAAGGAGGGAAAATGGGTTTCGGTGTAGGAATATAGTTTCTACCTATATGTTGGCAATGAGCTATGATCTGGTTCTGATGAACTTGCCAATCTTCAAATGCTCTCTGTCTAGCATTTTCGTATTCCTGAGAAGCTATAAACCTATGCATTTCTTGCATCTCATTCCCCCCTCCTACATTACCTTGCTCCTGGTTTCTCTCCACCTGTGGATGTCTACCATGGTATCGTACTGCGGCGTTATTTCGCCTTTTCAAAACTTTCGCACCATGGTATACATTTAAACCTATAGTATCGCGGGGTTCCGGCTCTTCTAGTAATAATCCCCCCTGACTTATATCCACACCGAGATATTCACCAATCAAAGTAATAAAAATACCACCTCCTATTATGCTATGTGGTCGCATCCCCCGAACCATAGCTGATAAATAATAACCCACACAATATGGTATACTTACAGCGCTCTGTGTGTCTCGAATACACATATGGTAAAACAAATCCTGTTCATTTACTTTTTCTTTGTTCTTACCCCTTTGTGTAATCGAATTAGCTAAAAACCTATGTATCACTCTTAATTCGGCTCTATCTATATCCAAATAAGAGTAATTTCCCCCTTTGAAACGGTGATGGCTTGTCATTTGACTCCACACACCGTGTGTATCAAAATTCTCATCTATCTTTCTACCGTTTAGTATCAATCCTCTACAATCGGCAGACGCTAACTCCTCAGGCGTATATATACGTAAAGCCTGAGCCATGTCCAGTAAAGACATGTGGCGCATCGAACCGCCTAACAAAAATCTAATAAAAGAACGATCGGTTAAACTAGCTACCCGATCATTCAACTCTATACTACATAACAACTCTTCACACCATACTTTATATACAGGTCTGCGTATGGTGAATAAACATATCCAGTCATTAAAAGAAGAATTACCATACCTCTGTACAAGTAATTCCCTAATTGGCCCGGCCAATTCTACAGCTTCTAAGGGTCCCCATTCTGTGACCCTCGGTACCTCAACAACCTTGGAATGAAGAGTATGCAAACCCCGTTGATATTTTGGATAATCTATCCAAAGTCTGTCAAATCTCAGGTTCGGGTGCAACTCTTCCAAGTGCATATCTGAAAAGGTCATGACTGGATGAGGTACATCCTGCTTGTAGTAGTTATCCACCTCCTGTTGTTCCAAATTCTCAGCAGGAGCATTGCGGGCTTGGGATGAAGATTCACCCCTTTCATTCTGCAAAACACATCAAACACAATTTTTGTGCATCCAAATATGCATTAGTGTCAGCAAAATCATCAATCAAAATAATTACAATGACATTATCAATTTATATCAAACTTAAGCTCATTTTCACATTTTTATCAAATCTACACTTTTTCAAATAAGCATATACGAAAATGTTCGCCAAGTTCATAAGCATTCAACTCAAATAACATGTCAAAATAATCATTACTAGCAATTAAACAAGTCTCAAATGGCATTATCTTTCAAAAATCAAGTTCATGAATTTTAGACTTGAAAAAGTCCACTTTAATTCTCAAAATCATGTTTAGGCTCAAAGTTTGGATTATTTAACTACCTAGACATGTTACACTACTCAATTTAGCAACAATTCATGACAAAAATCGGCCATAACCTGTTTATATCAAAAAGCCCCAAATTTGCTCAAGAACACAAACCCTATATTACTCAAAATTTGAAGTTTAAGGCTTCTAATCATGTTAAACAGCATCAATCTAGGTTATACAAGCATAATACATAAACAATTTAAGCTTAATTACACTAAAAAGCATCAAAATCAAATTGGGAAAAAAATAGCTCAAGAACATCAAATTTCGAATTAATTGGTGTTTAGGTGTAGAAATTTACCGTTTTTCTTGAGTAATTCTTAGATAGCATCCTTCTCAACATGATTTTAGCAAAAAATTTGGTGATTAACGGTTAAAAATTGGGATTTTTGGGGTTGTTTTTCGGGTTTTTTCGGGTGCAGTTTTCGCAGTGTTTTTCGGATGTGGAGTGTGAAGTTGATAAACTGATCGTTCAGCTCTTTTATTTTTTTTCTGATTTTCGGTCCCTCCGCGAGTCGCGGAGATTTTCCTTTCAAACTCCGCGACTCGCGGAGTTTGCTCTCTTTTTTTTTTTTTTTTTTTTTTTTTTTATAATCTTTAACTTATAAAACAATTAAGTACTTAATTTTAAAATTTTGTTTCCCTTGTTATTTAGGACGAGGTCGTTTCGGATTGATCTCCTAGTCCGTCCTTCGACAAAATTTTAAAATTTGTCTTTTTGTAGCGATTGTTTTAAAAGCTAAGATTTTTGGGTTTTTTCATGTTTTTGGCATACTTTAATTCAATAAGATTAAAAATAATGATAATAAAAGTTCTCGTCCCTCCCTCGGGTAAAGCAATTTCGGTTTAAAGACCTAGTCTTCAACTTACGACGAATTTTAAAAATCATATTCTTAACTTAATGAGATAAAGTAAATTTTTGTTTTTAAATTCACACAACTTAAATATAAAATTCAAAATTAAAAATTAAAAATTAAAAATTCACACCAAACTTAAAATTTGAAATGCATAAAATTAAAAATTTATATTTTAAAAATTCACACCAAACTTAATTTAAAAATTCATAAATTCATATCAAACTTATATTAATTTTTCAAATATTTTAAATATATTGTTTTTACAAAGTTTACAATATTAATTTAAGATTTAAATATTAATTTTTAAAATATGGTAAAAATAAAATTAAAAATCTTTTTGTCTTTTTATCCCACTTTAATCAATCAAATATTATCAAAAATATGCGCCCCTCTTTTCGGTAAAGTAATTTCGGTTCCAAGACCTAGTTTAACTCATGACGAATTTTTGAAATATTTTGGGTTGATTGATTAAAGATATTTATACCTTAAGAATAAACGTTAAATTTCGCAGTGATGTAATAAATTTTTGAATGATATCAATAATTTCGGTCGCCAAACCTAATTTTATTTAATACCAATTTAATACTTTTTAGCGAACAAATTAGCGTTTATTATCAAAAGGTTAAAAATAAAAAAAAAATAAAAACTGTACAGACATACCTGTGAAATAGATTTCTTAGTTATATGATCTATTCCATTCATAAGATAGTCGGTTTAATTGATTTTCCATGGCTACATAGGCGTAACCTCGAGCATTCAGTGTCTTTTCTTCTAAACATATGAACGGTCCGTCTCTGCATAAAGTAACAAATTCGGTATTTGAATAGGTTTGATTATTGGAACATTTACCTCCATGTGACCATTTTCCGCATTTGTGACATCTTTCTAGGTGTCGTGCTCTTCTTTTCGCTGCGGATTTTGATTTTCCTTTACCAAATTGTAACTTATTATCTTCGCATCTGGATTCTTTTCTAACTCCGTCCATTCTTTCTCTGATTACTGATACTATTTCACTCGGGAGTATGTCATTATTATGTTTAGTGATCAAAGCGTGTAGCATTAGACCATGGTTTAGTTCACAGGCAGTCTTCATTTCGTAAAAACCTAAAAAAAATAAAAATTCAGAATGGGGGGAGAAGACTAGTTCTTTAGGGTCTGCTAGGGAAAGACCATACGTGTTCCATTTTCGAGAACTACACGAAAACAGACAATCTAACTCTAACAGAAATACATATTATCCTTTAAAGACTTGATTCTCCCCACACTTAGTTAGCTGTGGTGTCGAAATTGTGATTAACTTCGTTGTCGACTTCCATCGGACCATGTATGTAATGTTTAACTCTGTGACCATTAACTTTAAATTCCATCCCATTTGAATTTATCAATTCTATCGTTCCGTATGGGAAAACTCTTTTGACTATGAATGGTCCAGACCATCTTGATTTCAATTTTCCAGGAAATAGCTTGAATCGTGAATTGAAAAGAAGAACTCTGTCTCCTTCTTTAAATTCTTTTGAACTTCTGATTCTTTTATCATGCCATTTCTTCGTTCTTTCTTTATAGATTAACGAATTTTCGTATGCTTCATGTCTTAATTCTTCTAATTCATTTAGTTGACTTAATCGTAGACGTCCGGCTTCATGTAAATCAAGATTACATGTCTTCAAAGCCCAAAATGCTTTGTGTTCAATTTCTACTGGAAGATGACATGCTTTTCCATAAACAAGTCTAAAAGGTGTGGTTCCAATTGGAGTTTTGTAGGCTGTTCTAAAAGCCCAGAGTGCATCCTCCAATTTAATGGACCATTCCTTCGGATTTGATCCTACGGTTTTCTCTAGAATACGTTTTAAAGCTCGGTTGGTATTTTCAACTTGTCCACTTGTTTGTGGATGATATGCGGTGGAGATTTTATGAGTTACTCCATATCTTTTAAGAACTTTCTCAAGTTGATTATTACAGAAATGAGTACCCCGATCACTTATTAAAGCTTTCGGTGTTCCAAACCTTGTAAAAAGACGTTTTAAAAAGTTGACTACAACTCGTGCATCGTTATTTGGGAGAACTTGTGCTTCCGCCCATTTAGATACATAATCAATGGCTACGAGTATATATAGATTATTATGAGATTTTGGAAATGGACCCATAAAGTCAATACCCCAAATGTCAAATACTTCACATACTTGGATGACATTTTGTGGCATTTCATCACGTTGACTTATTTTTCCGGCCCTTTGACATGCATCACAGGATTTGCAAAGAAGGTGTGCGTCTTTGTAAATTGTAGGCCAATAGAATCCAGCTTCATAAACTTTTCTTGCTGTTAGTTGAGGCCCATAATGCCCTCCTGTTGGTCTTGTGTGACAATGGTTTAAAATTTTACTAGCTTCATCTCCAAATACACATCGGCGTATTATTCCATCGGGACAACTTTTAAACAGATGTGGATCTTCCCAAAAATAGTGTTTTATATCACTGAAGAATTTCTTTCGTTTTTGGTACGATAATCCTTTTTCAAGGAATCCACAAACTAAGTAGTTTGCATAGTCTGCAAACCATGGGATTTCTTTATAATCTATCTTCAATAGATATTCATCAGGAAAGTTGTCTTGTATGGCCGATTCATTTAGAACTTCTAATTCGGGATTTTCAAGACGAGAAAGATGATCAGCGGCGAGATTTTCTGCTCCTTTTTTATCTCGGATTTCAATATCAAACTCTTGTAAGAGTAAGATCCAACGGATTAATCTTGGTTTAGCATCTTGTTTTGAAAATAGGTATCTAAGAGCAGAATGGTCGGTATAGACCACCGTTTTTGCTAGAACGAGATATGATCGAAATTTGTCAAAAGCAAAGACAATAGCAAGGAGTTCTTTTTCAGTAGTTGTATAGTTCGTTTGTGCTCCTTGTAATGTCTTACTAGCATAATATATAGGTTGAAATCATTTTTCAATCCTTTGTCCTAAAACGGCTCCCATTGCAAAATCACTTGCATCGCACATTAGTTCAAATGGTAGATTCCAATTTGGCGTTATCATGATCGGTGCATTAGTGAGTTTCTCTTTAAGAATATTAAAAGATTTGATACACTCATCTGAAAAGATGAATGGAGCATCCTTTTCTAGGAGTTTATTCATTGGAGTGGCAATTTTAGAAAAATCTTTTATGAAACGTCGGTAAAAATCGGCATGCCCTAGAAAACTCCTAACTCCTCTAACATTTGTGGGATGTGGAAGTTTAGCAATTACATCTACTTTAGCTCTATCCACTTCAATTCCTTCTTTTGAAATTTTATGTCCAAGAACGATGCCTTCTTTAACCATGAAATGGCATTTCTCCCAATTAAGTACTAGATTTGATTTTTCGCATCTAATTAGCATTCATTCCAGATTAACTAGACATGATTTAAATGTATCACCGAAGACTGAAAAGTCATCCATGAATACTTCCATGCATTCTTCTATCATGTCGTGAAAAATCGCCATCATGCACCTTTGAAAGGTTGCAGGGGCGTTACAAAGTCCAAATGGCATTCTTTTGTAAGCAAAAGTACCATAAGGGCACGTGAATGTGGTTTTCTCTTGGTCTTTGGGTGCTATTGGAATTTGAAAATATCCGGAAAATCCATCTAGAAAACAATAGTAACTATTTCCGGCTAATCTTTCCAACATTTGATCTATGAAAGGTAAGGGAAAGTGATCTTTTCTGGTGGCGTCATTTAATTTTCTATAATCAATACATACATGCCATCCTGTTACAGTCCTAGTAGGAATAAGCTCATTTTTCTCATTTGTAATGACAGTCATGCCACCCTTCTTAGGTACGCATTGAACTGGGCTTACCCATGGACTATCAGAAATTGGATATATCAAACCTGCATCTAGCAGTTTAATAATCTCTTTCTTAACTACATCTTGCATATTAGGATTTAGTCTTCGTTGGCGTTGCACATACGTTTTATGACCTTCTTCCATAAGGATTTTATGTGTGCAATACGAAGGACTTATTCCTTTAATATCATGAATCTTCCATGCAATGGCTGGTTTATGAGCTTTCAACACAGAAATGAGCTGTGATTTTTCATTTTCAGTAAGAGAAGACGATATTATTACAGGTAATTCAGATTCACCATGTAAATAAGCGTATTCCAAATGGTTTGGAAGTGGCTTTAACTCTAATTTCGGAGGTTCTTCTATCGATGATTTATATCGATATCTGTCTTCTTCTTTTAGCATTTGAATTTCTTCTGTTGTTGGTTCATATCCATTAGCTATAAGTGTAGCTAACATTTCAGCTTCATCAATTGGTTCATTACCTTCTCCTAAAGAACATTCTCCTGTTCCTTGTAATTCTGGAAATTCTTCTAATAATTCCGCATGTGCATCTATAGTTTGAATATAATAACATGTATCATCTGCAGATTGTGGTTGTTGCATTGCTCTATCAACTGAAAAGGTAACACTCTCATCCTCTATACTTAGGGTCAGTTTCTTACCGAACACGTCTATCATTGCTTTAGCCGTGTTTAAGAATGGTCTTCCTAATATGAGAGGAACTTGAGAATCTTCTTCCATGTCCAAAACAACAAAATCTACTGGAAATACTAAAGTACCAACTTTAACTAGCATATTCTCCATTATCCCTCTAGGATATTTTACTGATCGGTCGGCTAGTTGTATGCTTATTCTGGTTGGTTTTAATTCTCCAAGGTCTAGTTTAGCGTATAGTGAATATGGCATTAGATTTATACTAGCACCTAAGTCTGCCAATGCTTCTATTGAACTAAGACTACCCAGAAAACATGGAATTGTGAAACTTCCTGGATCAGATAGTTTTTCTGGTATCTTATTCAACAGCACTGCTGAACAATTAGCATTCATAGTAACAGCCGAGAGTTCTTCCATTTTCTTTCTATTTGTGATTAGATCTTTCAAGAATTTAGCATATCTTGGCATTCCTGAAATCACATCAATGAAAGGAAGATTTACATTTATCTGTTTAAACATATCCAAGAATTTGGATTGCTCGGCTTCAAGTTTTTCTTTCTTCATTTTACTCGGATAAGGAAGTGGTGGTTGGTATGGTTTAACATAAGGTTTATCCTTAACTGTGTTATTTTCATTAACCTTTTCAACTACCGGTTCTTTTTCCTTATCTTGATCAGGTTGTGGTTCTTGTGGAGTAGGAATAGTTTCATCAGAAGTTACAGGTATTTCAGGTGGTTTAAGTGTTGTACCACTTCTTGTGGTAATAGCTTTAGCTGTTTCATTCCGGGGGTTAGCATTTGTATCACTAGGTAGACTTCCCGGTTTTCTTTCACCTATTAACCTTGCTAGGTTACTTACTTCTTGTTCCAGATTTTGAATAGAAGCTTGTTGATTTCTAAATGCTTGAGCATTTTGTTCATTAGTTTGTTTCTGAGATGTGAAAAACTGTGTTTGAGTTTCAACTAGCTTCGTCATCATATCTTCTAAATTCGGCTTTTTATCATCGGTTTGTTGTGGTGGTTTGTTTTGAAAATTTGGTCTTTGCTGATTGTAAGTATTATTGGATACTTGTTGATTGCTAGGACCTTGTTGGTTGTTGTATGGAATATTTCGGTTATAATTCTGGTTTTGATTGTAAATCGGTCTTGGCGGTTGATAATTATTCTGATAATTATTTCCAGGCCTTTGGTTTATGTATGAAATATTCTCTCTTTGTTCCATTGTTAATTCAATACTGAGACAATCTTTTGTCAAATGTGGTCCTCCACACTGCTCACAACTAATTCGTATTGAGTGGATATCCTTAGTCATCTTTTCCATTCGTCTTTCCACAGCATCTATCTTTGCGGAAATGGAATCTAAGTCATGGCTAGAATCGGCTCTAGCTGCTTTAGATGATCTAATGATATCTTTTTCTTGGTGCCACTCATGTGAGTGGGAAGCAGTATTATCAATAATTTTGAAAGCATCAGTTTCGGTTTTCTTCATAATAGAACCACCAGCTGCTATATCTATGTCTTTTATTGTAGTGATGTCGCATCCTCGGTAGAATATTTGTACTATTTGACAGGTGTCTAAACCATGTTGCGGACATCCTCTTAATAACTTTCCATATCTTGTCCACGCCTCATATAGAGTTTCATTTGGTTTCTGTGTGAACGTAACAATTTCTGCTTGAAGTCTTACGGCTTTAGATGCAGGAAAGAATTGTTTAAGAAATTTGTCAATTAAAACGTCCCATGTATCGATCGCCCCTTCAGGTAACGATTCCAACCAATCTTTGGCTTCTCCCTTTAAAGTCCAGGGAAATAACATGAGATATATCTGTTCATCCTCCACTTCTCGGATTTTAAATAGTGTGCAGATCCTATTAAAGGTACGTAGATGTTCATTTGGATCTTCCTTCGGCGCACCACTAAATTGGCATTGATTAGTCACCATGTGTAGAATTTGTCCTTTGATTTCATAATCTGGCGCATTAATGTCTGGATGAGTAATTGCGTGACCTTGGCCAGTGCGTTTAGCTCTCATTCGGTCTTCCATACTTAAAGGTTCCAGATTCTCCATAATTGAATTTGTTGAATCGGTATCACTAGATGATTCTGATTTAATGGTTCGTTCCTCAACAATCTCTGTTTGAATGATTGGTGGTTCCGGGGGAAAGTTTAGTGGTTCAGGATCTACGAACCGTTCCTGAATATTTTCTGGATTCTCAATTGTGAGGTTGGGTTCAAAAAATGGATTATCGGAAATTTGAACTGAAGTACTTGGTCGACTAGATGATGATTCTAAAGAAAAATCAACGGCGGTTATATTTGCTAAATGTCTTGATCTAGTTACAGGTGGTGAACGTACAAAAGGTGGTGAACGTCTTGCTCGGTGCATTCACTGAATATCCTATTAGTTTTTAAAAGGAAAGAAAAATTATAATAAGTTATCCAATCAATAGACTTTTCTGATTTTGCCCACGTTTCGAATAGCCAAAAGATGCAGCAGAGGGGCAGGATTCGTTTGGTCTCAATATAATTGAGGACTGTTTGGCTCCAATAACCCGGTCCACGTACAAATCCAACTATTACTACGAACCAGAAAATTTTGATGTCTATCAATTTAACCACTTAAAATAAATTTTCATAATTTTAAGAAATTTAGATAAGAAGTAGAAAAAATTCTAAGTCCTAAAAACTAGAATGGCGAGAAATAAGAGAGAAAAAGAGTTCGTCGAAAAAGGTCGAAAAACGAAAAATGGTTGAAAAATAAAAGGTGACGGAAAATTAAAAGAAACTTATAAAAACTTAAAAATACTTAACTAACCTAACCTTATTACTACAACTAACTTAAAATTATAATCGCAAATTGAAATTACTAATTGGAATGATAATTGATACATAGTAAAAGGTCTAAAAATATTAAAGCTTACAGGAAAAACTAAATCCCAAATGGAAATAACTTAAAAAGAAACTAAAACTTAAAAAGGCGTCGCAAAATTCTAAAGTACCTAAATCTTAGTCTAAAGAAAAAGCACTTAAGGAATTCTACGGCAAAGCCTAAAAATCTAGGAGTAAAAATAACTATAGCAAAAACTAAGTTTAAAATTAAATATGAGCTAAAAAATACAAATATTACGCTACAACGATTAAAAAAGGACAAAATATAAAAATATACAAAAAGTTGTAAAAAGTACAATTTTTATAAAAATATTATTTTTTATATTATTTATTTAATAAAACTACTAATTTTACAATTTAATAAAACTAATTTAACTAAAATATATAAATAAAAAGTAAAAGTAAAAATAAAACTAATAATAATAATAATAATAATAATAATTAGGTTTAAATAATAATTAATATTAATAATAACCCGTAATTAATGCTCGATTAGGGCTTCCTGTCGCCTGTCAGATACCCTCCGCGAGTTGCGGCAATTAAAGCTTTAAACCCCGCGAGTCGCGGGGTTCAGAATTTCAGCTGACAGGTTTGAGTTTTTACGCGTTTTTATTTATTTATTTATTTTTTATTTTCTGTTTTCTGTTTTTAAATAAATAAAAGATTTTAAAATAAAACTTAAATTTTTATAAACTAAAATAAAAATAAAGAAACTTATAAAACTTAAATATTTAACAAAATCTTAAAAATACTTATATTTTTGTTTTTCTTTTTATATTTTCGAATTTTTAAAACGTATTTTTACAAAAACGACTTTTAATAAAAGTAACTAAAAAAATCTTTTTTTTTTTTATATTAGCGTTGCGCTTCCGGCGTTTAAGAGTGTTCCCCGGCAGCGGCGCCAAAAATACTTGATGTTATGCGAGGTGTATATAAAATAGTTATTAATTTTAGCAGAAAACACTATTAAATACGATACAATTTTACACAAGATATTTATTTATTTATAGAATGGATATACTTAAACCTTGCTACAACACTTATAGGCAGTGTACCTAATCGTACAGTAGTGTAGTTTTTAGTAAGTCCGGTTCGTTCCACAGGGAAATCTTTAAACAAAGCTCAACGCTATATTAGTTTACTTTTATAAAAATACAAATATATATATAAGTAATATTATTATTATAAAGGGGGGTTTTTACCGTTTAATGACCGGTTTGTCGATTTTAAGACTTTAGTCGCAGTTAAAACCTAATGTAAAATATAAAATAAATACAAGACTTAAATTAAAGCGTAAAGTAAATAATGATAATGAAATTGCGAATAATAAAAGTGCGATAAAATAAACTTGCGATAATTAAAAAGTACGATAATTAAAAGTGCGATTAAATAACAATAAATAAAAGTGCGATAATTAGAAGTGCAATTAAATATAAAATAAAGAAAATTAAATATGAAATAAAAGAATTATGCTTATTTAAACTTCCGTAATCATGATGTTTGACGTGTTGATTTTAGTTTTATGCCCATGGGTTAATTGTCCTTTGTCCTGGATTATTCAATATGTCCATCTGGTTTTTGTCCATAACAGTCCATCAGTCATAAATATAAAGTGCGAGTGTCCTCGTCAAATTATTATTATACCCGAAGTTAAATATTCCAACTAATTGGGGATTCGAATTGTAACAAGGTTTTAATACTTTGTTTAATGAATACACCAGGTTATCGACTGCGTGTAAACCAAGGTTTTACTACTTTGTTAACAATTACACCAATTACCCTTGAATGTAATTTCACCCCTGTTTTGATTATTCTAGTGGTTATTAATCCATTCCAGTGTCCGGTTAAATGAACGATTATTCGTACATATAAATACCCCGCCCATCGTGTCCGATCGAGTGTATATGGTAATTTATAGGGACGCCCAATTGTAAATCTTTATATTAACATTAACAAACTTTCATTTAGTTAAACAAATATAAAGCC
Source organism: Rutidosis leptorrhynchoides (assembly GCF_046630445.1). Taxonomy (NCBI): domain Eukaryota; kingdom Viridiplantae; phylum Streptophyta; class Magnoliopsida; order Asterales; family Asteraceae; genus Rutidosis; species Rutidosis leptorrhynchoides. The sequence continues at coordinate 57,392,243 of NC_092334.1, read as the reverse complement.
CATTAATAGCCCATAGTCTAATTTCCACAAGTGTCGTTCTTTTATCCAAACCCCAATTATGGTACAAAGCCCAATTACCCAATTTTAGTAATTAGCCCAACATCATGATTACTTCGTTTTAAATAAGCATAATAATAACTTAGCTACGAGACATTAATGTAAAAAGGTTGAACATAACTTACAATGATTAAAAATAGCGTAGCGTTACACGGACAGAATTTCGACTTACACCCTTACAACATTCGCTAACATACCCTTATTATTAGAATTATAATTAAAATTAAAATTAAAATATAAATTATATATATATATCGTATATATTGAGAGAAGAGAGAAAATAAATTATGAAATTTTGATCAGAATTCGGTTTGCTTTATAGCCAGGGTTGAAATTTGGGGCTCCGCGACTCGCGGCAAAATGCTCTTCAAACTCCGCGAGTCGCGGAGGTTAATTTTACAGCTCAGTCCTTGGAGTTTTCTCTGCCGACGGTTTTTAATATATATATATATAATATATATATAATTAATATAATTAATTATATATTATATTATATTTATATACATAGTTAACTTGTAATTTTTAGTCCGTTGCGTCGAGCGTTAAGAGTTGACTCTGGTCCCGGTTCCGGATTTTCGAACGTCCTTGCGTACAATTTTATATTTTGTACTTTGCGTTTTGAATCTTGTACTCTTGTAATTTCGAGACGTTTCTTATCAATAATTGGAACCTTTTTGATTGTCTTTTGTACTTTTGAGCTTTTTGGTCGTTTGCGTCTTCAATTCGTCGAATCTGTCTTTTGTCTTCACCTTTTATTATTTAAACGAATATCTCTTGTAAATAGAACAATTGCAACTAAAAGCTTGTCTTTCTTGAGGAATAATGCTATGAAATATATGTTCGTTTTTAGCATTATCAATATCCTAGAGGGATAATGGAGAACATGCTAGTTAAAGTTGGTACTTTAGTATTTCCAGTAGATTTTGTTATTTTGGACATGGAAGAAGATTCTCAAGTTCCTCTCATATTAGGAAGACCATTCTTAAACACGGCTAAAGCAATGATAGACGTGTTCGGTAAGAAACTGACCCTAAGTATAGAGGATGAGAGTGTTACCTTTTCAGTTGATAGAGCAATGCAACAACCACAATCTGCAGATGATACATGTTATTATATTCAAACTATAGATGCACATGCAGAATTATTAGAAGAATTTCCAGAATTACAAGGAACAGGAGAATGTTCTTTAGGAGAAGGTAATGAACCAATTGATGAAGCTGAAATGTTAGCTACACTTATAGCTAATGGATATGAACCAACAACAGAAGAAATTCAAATGCTAAAAGAAGAAGACAGATATCGATATAAATCATCGATAGAAGAACCTCCGAAATTAGAGTTAAAGCCACTTCCAAACCATTTGGAATACGCTTATTTACATGGTGAATCTGATTTACCTGTAATAATATCGTCTTCTCTTACTGAAAATGAGAAATCACAACTCATTTCTGTGTTGAAAGCTCATAAACCAGCCATTGCATGGAAGATTCATGATATTAAAGGAATAAGTCCTTCGTATTGTACACATAAAATCCTTATGGAGGAAGGTCATAAAACGTATGTGCAACGCCAACGAAGACTAAATCCTAATATGCAAGATGTAGTTAAGAAAGAGATTATTAAACTGCTAGATGCAGGTTTGATATATCCAATTTCTGATAGTTCATGGGTAAGCCCAGTTCAATGCGTGCCTAAGAAGGGTAGCATGACTGTCATTACAAATGAGAAAAATGAGCTTATTCCTACTAGGACCGTAACAGGATGGCGTGTGTGTATTGATTATAGAAAATTAAATGACGCCACCAGAAAAGATCACTTTCCCTTACCTTTCATTGATCAAATGTTGGAAAGATTAGCCGAAAATAGTTACTATTGTTTTCTAGATGGATTTTCCGGATATTTTCAAATTCCAATAGCACCCGAAGACCAAGAGAAAACCACATTCACGTGCCCTTATGGTACTTTTGCTTACAAACGCATGCCATTTGGACTTTGTAACGCCCCTGCAACCTTTCAAAGGTGTTTGATGGCGATTTTTCATGACATGATAGAAGAATGCATGGAAGTATTCATGGATGACTTTTCAGTCTTCGGTGATACATTTGAATCATGTCTAGTTAATCTTGAACGAATGCTTATTAGATGCGAACAATCAAATCTAGTACTTAATTGGGAGAAATGCCATTTCATGGTTAAAGAAGGCATCGTTCTTGGACATAAAATTTCAAAAGAAGGAATTGAAGTGGATAGAGCTAAAGTAGATGTAATTGCTAAACTTCCACATCCCACCAATGTTAGAGGAGTTAGGAGTTTTCTAGGGCATGCCGGTTTTTACCGACGTTTCATAAAAGATTTTTCTAAAATTGCCACTCCTATGAATAAACTCCTAGAAAAGGATGCTCCATTCATCTTTTCAGATGAGTGTATCAAATCTTTTAATATTCTTAAAGAAAAACTTACTAATGCACCGATCATGATAACACCAAATTGGAATCTACCATTTGAACTAATGTGCGATGCAAGTGATTTTGCAATGGGAGCCGTTTTAGGACAAAGGATTGAAAAACGATTTCAACCTATATATTATGCTAGTAAGACGTTACAAGGAGCACAAACGAACTATACAACTACTGAAAAAGAACTCCTTGCTATTGTCTTTGCTTTTGACAAATTTCGATCATATCTCGTTCTAGCAAAAACGGTGGTCTATACCGACCATTCTGCTCTTAGATACTTATTTTTAAAACAAGATGCTAAACCAAGATTAATCCGTTGGATCTTACTCTTACAAGAGTTTGATATTGAAATCCGAGATAAAAGAGGAGCAGAAAATCTCGCCGCTGATCATCTTTCTCGTCTTGAAAATCCTGAGTTAGAAGTTCTAAATGAATCAGCCATACAAGACAACTTTCCTGATGAATATCTATTGAAGATAGATTATAATGAAATCCCATGGTTTGCAGACTATGCAAACTACTTAGTTTGTGGATTCCTTGAGAAAGGATTATCGTACCAAAAACGAAAGAAATTCTTCAGTGATATAAAACACTATTTTTGGGAAGATCCACATCTGTTTAAAAGTTGTCCCGATGGAATAATACGCCGATGTGTATTTGGAGATGAAGCCAGTAAAATATTAAACCATTGTCACACATGACCAATAGGAGGGCATTATGGGCCTCAACTAACAGCAAAAAAAGTTTATGATGCTGGATTCTATTGGCCTACAATTTACAAAGACGCACTACTTCTTTGCAAATCCTGTGATGCTTGTCAAAGGGCCGGAAAAATAAGTCAACGTGATGAAATGCCACAAAATGTCATCCAAGTATGTGAAGTATTTGACATTTGGGGTATTGACTTTATGGGTCCATTTCCAAAATCTCATAATAATCTATATATACTCGTAGCCATTGATTATGTATCTAAATGGGCGGAAGCACAAGCTCTCCCAACTAACGATGCACGAGTTGTAGTCAACTTTTTAAAACGTCTTTTTGCAAGGTTTGGAACACCGAAAGCTTTAATAAGTGATCGGGGTACTCATTTCTGTAATAATCAACTTGAGAAAGTTCTTAAAAGATATGGAGTAACTCATAAAATCTCCACCGCATATCATCCACAAACAAGTGGACAAGTTGAAAATACCAACCGAGCTTTAAAACGTATTCTAGAGAAAACCGTAGGATCAAATCCGAAGGAATGGTCCATTAAATTGGAGGATGCACTCTGGGATTTTAGAACAGCCTACAAAACTCCAATTGGAACCACACCTTTTAGACTTGTTTATGGAAAAGCATGTCATCTTCCAGTAGAAATTGAACACAAAGCATTTTGGGCTTTGAAGACATGTAATCTTGATTTACATGAAGCCGGACGTCTACGATTATGTCAACTAAACGAATTAGAAGAATTAAGACATGAAGCATACGATAATTCGTTAATCTATAAAGAAAGAACGAAGAAATGGCATGATAAAAGAATCAGAAGTTCAAAAGAATTTAAGGAAGGAGACAGAGTTCTTCTTTTCAATTCACGATTCAAGCTATTTCCTGGAAAATTGAAATCAAGATGGTCTGGACCATTCATAGTCAAAAGAGTTTTCCCATACGGAACGATAGAATTAATAAATTCAAATGGGATTGAATTTAAAGTTAATGGTCACAGAGTTAAACATTACATACATGGTCCGATGGAAGTCGACAACGAAGTTAATCACAATTTCGATACCACAGCTAACTAAGTGTGGGGAGAATCAAGTCTTTAAAGGATAATATGTATTTCTGTTAGAGTTAGATTGTCTGTTTTCGTGTAGTTCTCGAAAATGGAATCCGAATGGTCTTTCCCTAGCAGACCCTAAAGAACTAGTCTTCTCCTCCCATTCTGAATTTTTTATTTTTTTAAGTTTTTACAAAATGAAGACTGCCTGTGAACTAAACCATGGTCTAATGCTACACGCTTTGATCAATAAACGTAATAATGACATACTACCGAGTGAATTAGTATCAGTAATCAGAGAAAGAATGGACGGAGTTAGAAAAAAATCCAGATGCGAAGATAATAAGTTACAATTTGGTAAAGGAAAATCAAAATCCGCAGCGAAAAGAAGAGCACAACACCTAGAAAGATGTCACAAATGCGAAAAATGGTCACATGGAGGTAAATGTTCAAATAATCAAACCTATTCAAATACCGAATTTGTTACTTTATGCAGAGACGGACCGTTCATATGTTTAGAAGAAAAGACACTGAATGCTCGAGGTTACGCCTATGTAGCTATGGAAAACCAATTAAACCGACTATCTTATGAATGGGATAGAACATATAACTAAGAAATTTATTTCACAGGTATGTCTGTACAGTTTTCATTTTATTTTATTTTTAACCTTTTGATAATAAACGCTAATTTGTTCGCTAAAAAGTATTAAATTGGTATTGAATAAAATTAGGTTTGGCGACCGAAATTATTGATATCATACAAAAATTTATTACATCACTGCGAAATTTAACGTTTATTCTTAAGGTATAAATATCTTTAATCAATCAACCCAAAATATTTCAAAAATTCGTCATGAGTTAAATTAGGTCTTGGAACCGAAATTACTTTACCGAAAAGAGGGGCGCATATTTTTGATAATATTTGATTGATTAAAGTGGGATAAAAAGCCAAAAAGATTTTTAATTTTATTTTTACCATGTTTTTAAAATTAATATTTAAATCTTAAATTAATATTGTAAACTTTATAAAAACAATATATTTAAAATTGTAAATATTTGAACCATAATATAAGTTTGGTGTGAATTTATAATATGAATTTTTAAATTAAGTTTGGTGTGAATTTTTAAAATATAAATTTTTAATTTTATGCATTTTAAATTTTAAGTTTGGTGTGAATTTTTAATATTAATTTTGAATTTCATATTTAAGTTGTGTGAATTTAAAAACAAAAATTTACTTTATCTCATTAAGTTAAAAATATGATTTTTAAAATTCGTCGTAAGTTGAAGACTAGGTCTTTGAACCGAAATTGCTTTACCCGAGGGAGGGACGAGAACTTTTATTATCATTATTTTTAATCTTATTCAATTAAAGTATGCCAAAAACATTAAAAAAACCCAAAAATCTTAGCTTTTAAAACAATCGCTACAAAAAGACAAATTTTAAAATTTTGTCGAAGGACGGACTAGGACATCGATCCGAAACGACCTCGTCCTAAATAACAAGGGAAACAAAATTTTAAAATTAATTACTTAATTGTTTTAATAAGTTAAAGATTATATAAAAAAAAATACCAAACTCCGCGACTCGCGGAGTTTGAAGGGTATTTCACCGCGAGTCGCGGGAGGACCGGAAATCAGAAAAAAAATAAAGAGCTGAAACTGATCAGTTCACTCCCCACAACAGCAAAATAACTGCGAAATAACCCACGAAAAACCCGAAAAATACACCCCAAATTCACAATTTTTAACCGTTAATCACCAAATTTTTTACTAAAATCATGTTGAGAAGGATGCTGTCAAGGAATTACTCAAGAAAAACGGTAAATTTCTACACCTAAACACCATTTAATCCGAAATTAGTGTTCTTGAGCCATTTTTTCCCCAATTTGATTTTGATGCTTTTTAGTGTAATTAGGCTTAAATTGTTTATGTATTATGCTTGTATAACCTAGATTGATGCTATTTAACATGATTAGAAGCCTTAAACTTCAAATTTTGAATAATCTAGGGTTTGTGTTCTTGAGCAAATTTGGGGCTTTTTGATATAAACAGGTTATGGCCGATTTTTGTCATGAATTGTTGCTAAATTAAGTAATGTAACATGTTTAGGTAGTTAAATGATCCAAACTTTGAGCCTAAACATGATTTTGAGAATTAAAGTGGACTTTTTCAAGTCTAAAATTCATGAACTTGATTTTTGAAAGATAATGCCATTTGAGACTTGTTTAATTGCTAGTAATGATTATTTTGACATGTTATTTGAGTTGAATGCTTATGAACTTGGCGAACATTTTCGTATATGCTTATTTGAAAAAGTGTAAATTTGATGAAAATATGAAAATGAGCTTAAGTTTGATATAAATTGATCATGTCATTGTAATTATTTTGATTGATGATTTTGCTGACACTAATGCATATTTGGATGCACAAAAATTGTGTTTGATGTGTTTTGCAGACTGAAAGGGGTGAATCTTCATCCCAAGCTCGCAATGCTCCTGCTGAAAATGCGGAACAACAGGAGGTGGATAACTACTACAAGCAGGATATACCTCATCCAGTCATGACCTTTTCTGATATGCACTTAGAAGAGTTGCACCCGAACCTGAGATTTGACAGACTTTGGATAGATTATCCAAAATATCAAAGGGGTTTGCATACTCTTCATTCTAAGGTTGTTGAGGTACCGAGGGTCATAGAATGGGGACCCTTAGAAGCTGTAGAATTGGCCGGGCCAATTAGGGAATTACTTTTACAGAGGTATGGTAATTCTACTTTTAATGACTGGGTACATTTATTCACCATGCGTAGACCTGTATATAAAGTATGGTGTGAAGAATTGTTGTGTAGTATAGAGTTGAATGATCGGGTAGCTAGTTTAACCGATCGTTCTTTTATTAGATTTTTGTTAGGCGGTTCGATGCGCCACATGTCTTTACTGGACATGGCTCAGGCTTTACGTATATATACGCCTGAGGAGTTAGCATCTGCCGATTGTAGAGGGTTGATACTAAACGGTAGAAAGATAGATGAAAATTTTGATACACACGGTGTGTGGAGTCAAATGACAAGCCATCACCGTTTCAAAGGGGGAAATTACTCTTATTTGGATATAGATAGAGCCGAATTAAGAGTGATTCATAGGTTTTTAGCTAATTCGATTACACAAAGGGGTAAGAACAAGGAAAAAGTAAATGAACAGGATTTGTTTTACCATATGTGTATTCGAGACCCACAAAGCGCTGTAAGTATACCATATTGTGTGGGTTATTATTTATCAGCTATGGTTCGGGGGATGCGACCGCATAGCATAATAGGAGGTGGTATTTTTATTACTTTGATTGGTGAATATCTCGGTGTGGATATAAGTCAGGGGGGATTATTAGTAGAAGAACCAGAACCCCGCGATACTGTAGGTTTAAATGTATACCATGGTGCGAAAGTTTTGAAGAGGCGAAATAACGCCGCAGTACCATACCATGGTAGACATCCACAGTTTGAGAGAAACCAACAGCAAGGTAATGTAGGAGGGGGGAATGAGATGCAAGAAATGCAAAGGTTTATAGCTTCTCAGGAATACGAAAATGCTAGACAGAGAGCATTTGAAGATTGGCAAGTTCATCAGAACTAAATCATAGCTCATTGCCAACATATAGGTAGAAACTATATTCCTACACCGAAACCCATCTTCCCTCCCTGGTCTATAGAGATGCAGCCACCATATCCTACGTATAACCCTGCCGAAGCATTCTATAGCACCTATGGTTATGCCTGGAACCCCTATTGGTACCAGTATCATCCCTAGTATACTTATTTTTTTTTTTTTTTTGTAATTTGTAATTATTGATACGTTTAATACTTTTGTTAATATTGTAATCATTTTTATAATTATCTAACTTTTATTCTTAGATTTTAATAATTTTTGAATGTGGGGTAATATACCAAACTTCAAAAATATGTATATATGTTTGCAGTTTATCTTATGTACACAACAGGGTAAAACAACGCATTTTCAAAGACTGGCATTAAGTTCAGCAAAAGCAACTAATTTTGACGACAAGATGCAAAATATATGTGAAATAACAACAAGACGGAATGAACAAATGATGTGCACCATTTATCATTCAGCAAACAAACGCCAATATATTTGGAAACTTTGGTAAAAATTTAATCATTTTCACACAAATCACCCTCAATAATTTAAATTATTACTGATTTCTTGCAAATGAGGGCATTGCAAGATCTTAAGTGTGGGAAGGGGTTAAATTCTTTCAGATTTTAAAATTTTTATCTTAAACACTTGGTTACCATTAAAAATACTAGTAAAGCAGTAGTTGTATTAGAATCTAGTGCTCTCTGATAATAAAGAACAGCCCTAGTCTTATATACTGACTACCCAATTCTAGTAAAATTTTTCAAAATTTTCAATTAAATGAACTCAAAATCATGTTTATACATATTTATGAACGATAAAACTAGGTTTTAACACCGAAATTATTGTTACCTCGGAAAGGACATAAATTGAGAAACAAACTAAAATGTTAAAATTCATTTAAAATGGAATAGAGGACGATAAAAAGGAAAATAAAAGCCAAGTGTGGGAAAATTTACCAAGTTATCTTAAACATATGTCACATATATCTGTAATAAATAACTGAAAATACTTTTGCTTTGGACTAAACTAAACTGTTTTACCCGATGAAAGAAAAGAAAGATGGATCTACACGATGAATCAATTCCATCATTAAAAGGAAGTAAAGTCTTCCGAAAAATACACGCGCTTCTTGATTTAGGTCATGAAGTTGTCGTCCAGACCAGCTGTAGGTTGACGAAAAATCTAGAAAAGTCATCACTAAAATCAGCAGGAAATCCACGGACCTCAGCATTAAACAGGGTCGCCAAGTGGTCAGATTTATCCTAACCATGAGAAGGATTTATCTCGTACAATGGGGGGCACCATGCAAATTAGCTTGATAAGACTAATGAATCAGATCCCCAGAAAGGATAATCTCCTTAAAAGATCAAAAATCAGCTTTTAAGCCTGATATTACTCAATCCTTGAGATTGACCTTAAAGATGAAGAATTACAAACTCATGGAATTCAATGATATCTAAACTCGAGCTTGAACGAGAAAATATTTTGATCAAAATTATAAACCGATTTGTTTTCTGAAAACCCTATTTTCAATGCGTTCATTACCATTGAACGTAAAATCCTAGGAATTCACCTGGAATTCATTAGGTCACCTGAACTAAATCGGGTGTCAATCGTAAGAACGTTGGTTGCATAGCATGGTCAAAGACAGGACCTTGTGCCAGATCGAAAAAATCATAAGGGTGAGCTTTACTATTGCTCCTACCAAGGATAGTAATTGCGTCCGACACGTTATAGACCATAATTAAAAGCATGTCAGGGGACATTGCCTTAACAGTTGCTTGTTCAACGCTTTCCTTTACAACCGGACGGTAGTTTACCGAAAAGTAATATACGGGACAAGTAAACTGGACGTGTTGCTTTCCAAATACAAGGTTAGCAAGTGGGTGACACAAAACCGCAAGTTTTGAGCTAAAATTTTCAAATCTGAAACCCACCAAACTCACAAAAATATTTTGCAAACACCGGTAAAGGGTTATTCCGGAAAATTTATCTAGGGTAAAAACTAGATTTAATTTTCAAAAGATCAAATGTTTTCATAAAGATCCAATTTCCTTAATGGATCTAAATTTTTATAGTCATGTGGGACTGTAAACCATATCGTTACTACCATTGTTTATACCGCCGTATAGAAAATCACTGATGTACAAAGTATGAAGAATAAAGAAGTGATTCTAGTATTTCAAGACGATATTGCTTGAGGACAAGCAACGCTCAAGTGTGGGAATATTTGATAATGCTAAAAACGAACATATATTTCATAGCATTATTCCTCAAGAAAGACAAGCTTTTAGTTGCAATTGTTCTATTTACAAGTGATATTCGTTTAAATAATAAAAGGTGAAGACAAAAGACAGATTCGACGAATTGAAGAGGCAAACGACCAAAAAGCTCAAAAGTACAAAAGACAATCAACGAGGTTCCAATTATTGATAAGAAACGTCTCGAAATTACAAGAGTACAAGATTCAAAACGCAAAGTACAAGATATTAAATTGTACGCAAGGACGTTCGAAAATCCGGAACCGGGACCAGAGTCAACTCTCAACGCTCGACGCAACGGACTAAAAATTACAAGTCAACTATGCACATAAATATAATATAATATTTAAATAATTCTTATAATTATTTAATATATTATATTTATTTCAAAACCGTCGGTAAACAAAGAGCCAAACTCCTCTGAGCTGTAAAAGCAAACTCCGCGACTCGCGGAGTTTAAAGGCCAAAAAGGCCGCGAGTCACGGAGCCCCAATTTCAGAAAATCCCTATAAAGCTCGCGCATTCTGATCGTAATCATCATCTTTTTCTTCTCCTCATTCATACGTAAAATATATATATATATATATATATATATTTATAATTTATATTTTAATTTTAATTATAATTCTAATAATAAGGGTATGTTAGCGAATGTTGTAAGGGTGTAAGTCGAAATTCTGTCCGTGTAATGCTACGCTATTTTTAATCATTGTAAGTTATGTTCAACCTTTTTATATTAATGTCTCGTAGCTAAGTTATTATTATGCTTATTTAATCCGAAGTAATCATGATGTTGGGCTAATTACTAAAATTGGGTAATTGGGCTTTGTACCATAATTGGGGTTTGGACAAAAGAACGACACTTGTGGAAATTAGACTATGGGCTATTAATGGGTTTTATATTAACTAAACAATACCTTGTTAATTTAATATACAAACTTATAATTTGACGTATTTATATATAACCACATACGCTTGACTGGGTACGGTGGGCGGGATATCTATAAATACCAATAATTATTCATTTTACCGGATACGGAACTGGATTAATAGTTAATAAACTTGTTGAAACAGGGGTGAATTACATTCAAGGGTAATTGGTGTAATTGTTAACAAAGTAGTAAAACCTTGGTTTACACGCAGTCGATAACCTGGTGTATTCATTAAACAAAGTATTAAAACCTTGTTACAATTCGAATCCCCAATTAGTTGGAATATTTGACTTCGGGAATAAGAATAATTTGACGAAGGCTTTCGCTCTTTATATTTATGACTGATGGACTATTATGGACAAATCCGTATGGACATATTAAATAATCCAGGACAAAGGACAATTAACCCATGGGCATAAAACTAAAATCAACACGTCAAACATCATGATTACGGAAGTTTAAATAAGCATAATTCTTTTATTTCATATTTAATTTCCTTTATTTTATATTTAATTGCACTTCTAATTATCGCACTTTTATTTATTGTTATTTAATCGCACTTTTAATTATCGTACTTTTTAATTATCGCAATTTTATTTTATCGCAATTTTATTTATTGCAATTTCATTATCGTTATTTATTTTATGCTTTAAATTAAGTCTTTTATTTATTTAATATTTTACATTAGGTTTTAACTGCGACTAAAGTTTTAAAATCGACAAACCGGTCATTAAACGGTAAAAACCCCCCCTTTATAATAATAATATTACTTATATATATATATATATATATGTATTTCTATAAAAGTAAACTAATATAGCGTTAAGCTTTGTTTAAAAAGATTCCCTGTGGAATGAACCGGACTTACTAAAAACTACACTACTGTACGATTAGGTACACTGCCTATAAGTGTTGTAGCAAGGTTTAAGTATATCCGTTCTCTAAATAAATAAATATCTTGTGTAAAATTGTATCGTATTTAATAGTATTTTCCTTGTAAAAATATAAGCTATTTTATATACTACTCTGCTAAAACATCAGTGTCGATCCCAACCGTTTCCAAAATCAATAACACATGCCCGCAGCATGTCTTCAAGTGTTTGTATCGTCCTTTCACTCTGCCCATCGGTTTGTGGATGATAAGCGGTACTCATGTCTAGACGAGTTCCTAATGCTTGCTGTAATGTCTGCCAGAATCTTGAAATAAATCTGCCATCCCTATCAGAGATAATAGAGATTGGTATTCCATGTCTGGAGACGACTTCCTTCAAATACAGTCGTGCTAACTTCTCCATCTTGTCATCTTCTCTTATTGGCAGGAAGTGTGCTGACTTGGTAAGATGATCGACTATTACCCAAATAGTATCATAACCACTTGCAGTCCTTGGCAATTTAGTAATGAAATTCATGGTAATATTTTCCCATTTCCATTCCGGGATTTCGGGTTGTTGAAGTAGACCTGATGGTTTCTGATGCTCGACTTTTACCTTAGAACACGTCAAACATTCTCCTACGTATCTAGCAATATCGGCTTTCATACCCGGCCACCAAAAGTGTTTCTTGAGATCTTTGTACATCTTTCCCGCTTCGGGGTGTATTGAGTATCTGCTTTTATGTGCTTCCACAAGTACCATTTCTCTCACATTTCCAAACTTTGGTACCCAAATTCTTTCATCTCTATACCGGGTTCCGTCTTCCCGAATATTAAGATGTTTCTCCGATCCTTTGGGTATTTCATTCTTCAAATTTCCCCCTTTTATAACCTCCTGTTGTGCCTCTTTTACTTGAGTAGTAAGGTTAGTATGAATAATTATATTCATAGCTCTTACTCGGATAGGTTCCCTGTCCTTTCTACTCAAAGCATCGGCTACCACATTCGCCTTCCCCGGGTGGTAACGAATCTCAAAGTCGTAATCATTCAACAATTCAATCCACCTGCGCTGCCTCATGTTCAGTTGTTTCTGATCAAATATATGTTGGAGACTTTTGTGATCGGTATATATAATACTTTTGACCCCATACAAGTAGTGTCTCCAATTCTTTAATGCAAAAACAATAGCACCCAATTCCAAATCCTGAGTCGTAAAATTTTACTCGTGAATCTTCAATTGTCTAGACGCATAAGCAATTACCTTTGTTCGTTGCATTAATACACAACCGAGACCTTGCTTTGATGCGTCACAATAAATCACAAAATCATCATTCCCTTCAGGCAATGACAATATAGGTGCCGTAGTTAGCTTTTTCTTCAATAACTGAAACGCTTTCTCTTGTTCATCCTTCCATTCAAATTTCTTCCCTTTATGCGTTAATGCAGTCAAGGGTTTTGCTATTTTGGAAAAATCTTGGATGAATCTTCTGTAGTAACCAGCCAATCCTAAAATTTGGCGTATATGTTTCTAAGTTTTCGGGGTTTCCCAGTTTTCAACGGTTTCAATCTTTTCGGATCAACCTGAATGCCTTCCTTGTTCACTACATGCCCGAGGAATTGAACTTCTTCCAACCAAAATGCACACTTTGAAAACTTAGCGTACAATTTTTCTTTCCTCAACAACTCTAGCACTTTTCTCAATTGTTCTTCGTTCTCCTGATCATTCTTTGAGTAAATAAGTATGTCATCGTTGAAAACAATGACAAACTTGTCAAGGTATGGTCCACACACTCGGTTCATGAGGTCCATGACCACTGCTGGTGCGTTAGTTAACCCAAACGGCATAACCATAAACTCATAATGACCATATCGTGTTATAAAAGCAGTGTTCGGAATATCATCTTCCTTCACCCGCATTTGATGATACCTAGAATGTAAATCGATCTTCGAATAAACCAACGAGCCTTGTAGTTGATCAAATAAGTCGTCGATTCTCGGTAGTGGGTAGCGGTTCTTGACGGTAAGTTTGTTCAACTCTCGGTAGTTGATACACAACCTAAATGTACCATACTTCTTCTTGACAAACAAAACAGGAGCTCCCCACGGTGATGTGCTTGGTCGACTGAAACCACACTCTAAAAGTTCTTGTAATTGGCTTTGGAGTTCCTTCATCTCGCTGGGTGCAAGTCTGTATGGAGCACGAGCTATTGGTGCAGCTCCTGGTACAAGATCTATCTGAAATTCAACGGATCGGTGCGGAGGTAGTCCCGGTAATTCTTTCGGAAATACATCGGGAAATTCTTTTACGACGGGAACATCATTGATGTTCTTTTCTTCAGGTTTGACTTCTTCAATATGTGCTAGAATAGCATAGCAACCTTTTCTTATTAGTTTTTGTGCCTTCAAACTACTAATAAGATTTAGCTTCGCGTTGCTCTTTTCTCCGTACACCATTAAGGGTTTTCTCTTCTCGCGCATAATGCGTATCGCATTTTTGTAACAAACGATCTCTGCTTTCTCCTCTTTCAACCAGTCCATGCCGATTATCACATCAAAACTCCCTAATTCTACTGGTATTAAATCAATCTTAAATGTTTCGCTAACCAGTTTAATTTCTCGATTCCGACATATATTATCTGCTGAAATTAATTTGCCGTTTGCTAATTCGAGTAAAAATTTATTATCCAAAGGCGTCAATGGACAACTTAATTTAGCACAAAAATCTCTACTCATATAACTTCTATCCGCACCCGAATCAAATAAAACGTAAGCAGATTTATTGTCAATAAGAAACGTACCCGTAACAAGCTCCGGGTCTTCCTGTGCTTCTGCCGCATTAATATTGAAAACTCTTCCGCGACCTTGTCCATTCGTATTCCCCTGATTCGGGAAATTTTTAATAATGTGGCCCGATTTTCCACATTTATAACAAATTACATTGGCATTACTTGCTCCGACGCTACTTGTTCTGCCATTACTCGTTCTGACATTACTCGTTCCGACACTATTTGTTCCTTTAGTTATGTTAAACACTGGTCCGTAGACCTCACACTTCGTCTCGCTATGACCATTTCTTTTACACTTGTTGCAAAAATTTGTGCAGAACCCCTTGTGATACTCTTCACACCTTTGGCATGGCTGTGTCTGATTATTGTTGTTGTTGCGGTTGTTATTGTTGTTAGGACGATGGTTGTAGTTGTTGTTGTTGTTGTTGGACCGTTTGTTGTGGTGGTTGTTATTGAGAATGCGATTGTTGTTGTTGCAATTGATGTTACGATTGTTAGGATAGTTGTTGCGATTATTGTTGTAATTGTTGTTGTTGTTGTATTGGTGACTCTTGTCACCGTTTTCCTCCCACTTTCTTTTGACTTGCTTCACGTTGGCCTCTTCAGCCGCCTGCTCTTTAATTCTTCCCTCAATCTGGTTCACTAGTTTATGAGCCATCCGACTTGCCTTTTGTATGGAGGCGGGCTCGTGTGAACTCACATCTTCTTGAATTCTTTCGGGTAAACCCTTCACAAATGCGTCGATTTTCTCTTCCCCATCTTCGAACGCTCTCGGACACAATAGGCACAATTTCGTGAATTGTCTTTCGTACGTGGTAATATCAAATCCTTGTGTTCGTAACCCTCTAAGCTCTACTTTGAGCTTATTGACCTCGTTTCTAGGACAGTACTGCTCATTCATCAAGTGCTTGAATGCTGACCACGGTAGTGCGTAAGCAGCATCTTGTCCCACCTGCTCAAGATAGGTGTTCTACCATGTTAACGCAATACCTGTGAAGGTATGCGTAGCGTACTTCACTTTGTCCTCTTCAGTACACTTACTTATGGCAAACACTGATTCGACCTTCTCGGTCCACCGTTTCAATCCGATCGGTCCTTCGGTTTCATCAAATTCCAAAGGTTTTGATGTGTAAAATCTAGTATATAATTTATCTTGGAAAATGCCGGTTTGAAGATTACTACACACTAACGGGCAGTGTACCCGATCGTGCAATAGTATAAAATTGGTAATTTCGAAATCGTTCCAAGGACAGTTTAGACATGAAAATTAAGATTGCAACTAATAAAAATAAACTAAATTAATCTACGAAAGTTGAAAGTACGAGATAATTTGTTTTGTGGCTATTTAACGATTAGCCAAATCAAGATTTGATTAAAAGTAAAAAAAAAAAAAAAAACAATATTTTTGTGTTTTTAAGTTTAAGCTTTAAAGCAAACAGACAAGTAAAAATAAGATAGTTGAAATCAAATAGGAGAATGAATGTTTGTCTAGACCTTTTACACCTAGTATTGGATGCATTTAGATTAAGCCCAGTTATTATCTAACTAATGTGAATTATCTAGTCGGTTCACTTGGAATTCCCCAGCGCAAACACTTCAATTAAGATTACACGAAACGGAATTCCCCGTAGCCTAAGAGCTCCTAATTGTGACCAAGTATTCCAACTGAGATAAAGACTCGAATCTTAATCACACCAACTCTCGTTGCGTATAATTCACCCCTATTTCGTCTAGCCTTTTGAATCCAATTTACTCTCGTCTCCGAGTAAGCAAACAATCAATTAAGATAAACCAATTGTAAATTTATGTATTAAATTAATGAACTCTCATCCTATCAAACAAATACACAACCAATTGAATCAAAAAGTCTAGCTTTAATAAGAATCGTTCTTTAATTTAAACATCAAATCATCATAAATTAAATGAATAACTGATAAGTAACATCCAATACATAGGTTTATAAGTCTAGACAAACATTAAATAACTTAGCCAATAACCATGGCAACAATAGAAATCAAAGTAATAAACAATAGAGAAAACATTGTTTGATAAGTAAGAATCAACCTAACACAATGAATCTTGATTAGTGCTTGAATTGTTCCTGGATAACGGAATGATTGGAGCCTTAGAATAGCCTTGGAATTCCCCAAAAGTACCCAAAAATTGCCCTAAGTGCTGAAGAAAACGGCTGCCAAAAAGTTATATCAATTAGGGTTGAAAATTAGCTTTTATACCCAAAAAGTCACCAGGTCGCGGGCCTCGGCGCGGCGCTCCGATAGGCGGAGCGGCGCTCCATAACAAAGGAAAGATTTTTTATTTTATTTTTCTCTCGGCTTGGAAATGCTGTTATACGGAGCGAAGCGCTGATTTTTGGAGCGGAGCGCCAACTTGCGGAGCGGGGCGCCATAAAATGGAGCGGAGCGCCGAATTGCTGTCTTTTTTATTTTCACTTTCCTTTCAACTTGAACGCATCAAAACTCAAATAATACCCAAATGATCATAAGTAACTTGGAAATTCAGGTACATAAAATATCATGGTGTAAAATGTACCTCGAACAACCTCCAACTGCGTAATAATGAACTTCTCGGCTCCAAAACCATAATCCACATAATAATCACAAATATTAACTAAAACAGTATCCGAATGGACTAAAAATGACGGATATTGCCATGATAAATATATGAGAAATGTGCAATATCAAATCACCCCACACTAGAGTCTTGCTTGTCCTCAAGCAAATCCGACTCGAAAATAATCTTCTACTAAATAATAACGTCTTCATAAGTGTAAGTAGAACCAATGAACATGAACCAAAAGAGAAACTAGCGTGGGTACGGTTTAAAGAGAACTTATCAACAAATGTGACTTCCACTTGTAATCCCAAAATCTCCAACATCCCCAAATAAAGTATCGGCACAATAATGAAAATTCGAACAAGTATACCAAATATGTAATCCAAATAAATGTAGAAGATCTCGAACCTGATAATGTCTTCAAATATATGAAACAAGGGATACAAGTGGAAGTCATGAGCTGAGAAGATGAAACCAGTGAACCATGTGAACCGTACGGGCTACCCCGCGATTGGTCAAGCCAATGCCTCCCACAGTACCTAACATCGCGAGATGTCGGTAAGAAAATAATGTGCTTAGGAGGATACACGTTATGTCCGGATATCATCGATAATCATGAGGTAATCATCTAATCCGTTAAGTCAATCACAAAGATTGAAGTTCATCAGGCTTAAAAACTGATATCTTACCTTTCCGGAGGTTATCCACTGGGAATCTGATCAATCACTGACATTTTGTGTATCATGGTGCGCTTCCCATTTGGCTAGCAAATCTCCCTCATTGAGATAAGCTTTGACTACCAGTTTCCTTGTTTGATGTTGAGGCCTGGTATATTTCCAATCGATTTTAGCAATGACTTTTCAAGACTTTTCGTCACCCTACAACTGGTCTGGACTACAACTTCTGAAATAAATCAGCAAGTGTGTCGTTCGGGAGACTTGACTCCCTTTAGGATGGAATGGATACATCATGTGTTGTTAAATAAAGTGGTCAGGTGCAACACTGTCCTTGTTAGGAGAAACAATGAGGATCACCCTGTTAAAGTTTTCGATCTAGCGCATGGTCCGGTTTCGACCACACGCTACTATCACCGTTTATACGATTGACACCCGCCTTGGTGCAGATGACCTATGTATGAATTTTTATGTTCATGTAGGATTTCACATTCAAAATAATTAACATGTTTTGAAAGTTCAAGACTTTCTCCTCTAACAGTACCTCATCGTGAAATGATGGGTAATGAAATGGTATCGCTTAAGAGGTATACGTACCAAGTGAAACAGTCGGAAGACTTTATTTCCTTAATGAGTGGATTTGAGTCACTCGGGAGTGCCAATCTATTTCAATTGACACTCGGTTTAAATCCCAAAAACTTTTGGGTGCCATAGCTTTTGGCTATGGGTTGTGTTGTCTAAGCAAACACAAGCACGTAGCTATTGTTCCTAAAAAGGACAACACTGGTGAAGCTCTAGGCTCCTCTTCCCACAATATCACACCATTAGATAATGTAATAATAAAATGATATAGTTTTGGAAGTCTGCTATACCAAGTAACCAAAAATTTTTGATCTGGCACGTGATTCGGTCATAATCACGCTATGCAATCACCGCTCTCTCACGGTTTACACCCATTTGGGTACAGGTGACCTACTATTGAATTCCCCGAACTCGTAGGATTTCATGTCCAATGGTAATGAACATGTGAAACAATTTTGGCTTCTTTGAAATCATGAAATATGCCATAAAATACCAAGCCATATCATAAACAAGGGTTTCGGCCGAATTTTCAATTGGTTTTCTATATTTTTTTTCTTTTTCTCTAACTTTTCTCATTTTTTTACGACCAAAACCCGTGAAACGTCAAGTCTTTTAATATCAAAACTAATATGATGATGATTTCATTAACAACCAACCCGAGAGATTTTACATCCCCACCCCACACTTGAGATCGAGTAATGTCCCCATTACTTGAGATCAAAAATAGATTAAAATCGAAAGGGTAAGAAAAAAAAACTTATCGAGTTAACCACTGATCGTGGAATGACAGTGACAGATGGCGCTGAACTAACTGCCAGCATAAGAACATTGTCCATTCCCGATCCTTACACCAATATCATCACTCATGCGGTTTTGCTAAAATTAATGCCAGACTTGAAAATCGTTTCACCAACAATCCTAACAGACATAATAGAAACTACATAAAATGGGACAAGGTGGCACCACCCGGTACCGAAACGCCTTGTCCCCGAATAAGTCTACAGTACATAATTAGAGTAAATAATTATCCAAGTACAGACCAAATAAAAGGAAATAGTTCAAACAAAGATTACATCATGATCATCGGGCGCGCAGGCCCTCATTAATAAAAATCTCCGAAAGGCCAGTTGCCTTGCGGATTGCGCTCAAAAAACTGTCTTCTAGTCTCATTCATGGCTTCTTGTGGATTGTAAGTTGGAGCAGTAACTCGTGGCCGAATCGGGTAGCGCTAATAAACAGGCTCTTGGTGTGGCGTACTCATATAGGAATTAGGGTAATTATAATAAATACGCGCATTGTGGAGCTGCCAGTCATTACCATAGGCAATCCACTGCTGATCATGGCGGACTTCCCGCACCAACTCCAACTCTTCCTGCCAACTTTCCCACATGTTGTCTTCAAACGAACGATGTTCCTCAAAATGCTCGTGATTATCAAGTCGCATTTGACCAACCCCTGAAACCAAACCATCCCACGCCGACTGTGAGAGAGCCCAAGAAGATGTACCACTACCACTTGCACCATCGGTACAAACCGGCTCAACCGGGCTGTCAGGACCAAAACACTTATTTACCCTAGCTTGAACAAACTCATCATTCACATCAGGATCATCTCCACCACGTCCTAAACCACTACCACTCGCACCATCGGTACGAACCGGCGCCTCAAATAAAACAAACTGACCCCTGACCTGAGGATCTGGCATAATGTAACCAGCTGCCCGAAAATAAACTATATCAGTCGAGCCCCCAGAAGGTGTTCGAACTGTGAAATGACTTAGGTCAATACAATAAGCTTTAGTAATCCGGGTAATCCAACTACCCCCCATCATCGGTGTTTTAGGCCGAATAACCTTAGCATCCTCAACAAACATTTGAGCAATCATGCCCAGGATATCAGTCACCTCCCTATTCCTAATCTGATCAAGAACCCATAAGTCTTTTACTTGAACTTTGTTGGTACCCTCTATTCTTGTGTTGAACATTGTAGAAATAAACTTGTAGAGAATACGACACTCTCTATCTTTGAATTCGGAACCTAAACTCCGACTCGATCGAAAATGTGATACCCCCGGTTTCTTATTATCTCTCCAAAACTTCTGGAAATCAAAAGTGCCTTCACCCCAGATTTTTGACTGTCTCAACAAAATATTTCGCCCCATATCATCCGCCTCAAACTCAGGATACAAACCTAGAGCACTTGCTAAATTAATTTTACTCAGCCACCGTTCATGTCCTCCTAAACGAAATTGAAGGAAACTATTCTCATACGGATCTTTTGTTAGCGTGTACGTGACGGTGGACAAAAACTCAAGAGTAAGTTCCCTGTAAACCTCATCATCAATCATAAACAAATGCTCCCACGGATGAATAACCAAATTACCCCCAACCTTTTGCAATAACAAACTAGTGATCGATCTTTTAAGCCCCGGTCCCGCTTGTTCAAGAGCGGTATAATCAAGATGCGGGGTTACCCCCATGGGTCTATTGCTAAGAATTGCATACTTATCAGCATAATCTTCACTAGACGCAACCGCCTCAAGCCAAATAGCGGGATTATTTGGTGGTGGGCGACCCGTACCCTGATTGTTTTGATTACTTTGAGTTCTCTGCATACACAACAAAACAATACCAAGCAAACAAAACAACATTAATGTTAGTATGGGCTCACGCCACCACAAAACCTTAACAATATCATGACATGCCTTAAACGAATCATCCAAACCAAAACATTTCGAATTTTAACCTTTAAAAAGTTTGGACATGAAAACAATTTCAACCATTAAACAATTCATCAATAACTCCACCAACATAAAAACCATGGCTAAACAACTTATTAACAATCTTTAGTTCTACTCATGCCATCAAATAACAAATCAAAACCCCATGACCCGGTCATATGGACACCACCCCACACTTATCTCAAAAACAACTTCCATTATCAAATAAAAACCCTTTTTATGACCAAAAATCTCCAATAGAACTCAAATAATTCGGATTCAACAATTCAAAAACCCTAAAATCATCATCATACTATGATAACACAAATAAGACATGAACTTTAAGCATCCTCATCACAATCAAACCCAATCCATACAAAGATTAGCACATAAAATCTAATTAGACAACCCCATACTAATTCAAAACTAATTCATGAAATTAACAAAATTAAGCACACAATTAGAAGAATGTAAGAAGAGGAGAAGTAAAATCGGACCTTATTCGCCATTAATTGAAGAAAAGAAGTGAAGATTAGTGAGAAAGTAGATGATAAAAACTAAGGGTTTTGAGAGAAATTGTAGTGTAAAGAACAATAATATGTAAGTGTGTTTTTTATGGCTGCAAAGTAACCCTAAAAGGGTAATAAAAACCGATCGGGTCCTATCTAAATCGGGTTTAACCCATATAATTAAAAAAAATGAGGCAGGAAAATGACCCTGCGCGGCTGCGCGGCACGTGGAGGATGGCGCGGGGCACCGTAATACAGTTAAGTGGAGCGGGGTGCAGTTTGTCGAGCGGCGCGCCGTATAAGCGAAAATCAAATTAGAGGCAAATTCGTGCGGGGTGTAGATGATGGCGCGGCGCGCCGTTTTGCTGTGCAAAACTCATTTTTTTCAAAGCTTCGGACTCTAAATCACTTTATATGGAGTGGGGCGCCATAAAATGGAGCGGAGCGCCGTCCCCCTGGGCAAATCTTTTTAATATTTAACTTAGCCAAATTCGTGCCACGATGATCAATTTTCACAAACCCAATTAGTAACACAAAAATATACAAAACTCTACAACATTTTAACATAACCAAGATTATCACGCACGTTAGAGGTAAAGATGAGTTTAACCTCATCATCCACCTCTTGCGGTCCATCGACATAGTGTTTAATTCGATGACCGTTCACCTTAAACTCTTCCCCCTTTGAATTAACCAAATCAACTGCCCCATGGGGATAATCTTTAGGAACAATAAAAGGTCCCGACCACTTAGACTTTAACTTTTCGGGAAACAAACAAAAACGTGAATTGGAAAGTAGTACACGATCCCCCTCCTTAAATTCCTTAGGATCTTTTAAACGACTATCATGCCACTTCTTAGTCCTTTCCTTACTAATCAACGAGTTTTCATAAGCATCGAGCCTTAACTCTTCTAACTCATTTAATTGGCTCAAACAAAGGCGACCCGCCTCCTTAAGATCAAGATTGCTCGTTTTGAGAGCCCAAAAAGCTTTGTGTTCAATCTCCACCGGGAGATGACACGCTTTACTATAAAGTAAATGAAATGGAGTGGTTCCGGTGGGCATTTTGTACGCCGTTCTAAATGCCCATAATGCATCATCAAGCTTAAACGACCACTCCTTTGAATTAGAACCAATTGTCTTTTCAAGAATCCTCTTTAAAGCTCGGTTGGTGTTTTCGACTTGCCCATTCGTTTGAGGATGGTAGGATGTGGAAACTTTATGGGTCACCCCATATCCCTTCAACACATTTTCAAGTTGGGGATTACAAAAATGAGTTCCCCGATCGCTAATTAAAGCTTTTGGGGCACCAAATCGAGAAAAGAGTTGTTTAAGGAACGAAACTACAACCCGTGCATCATTAGTGGGCAAAGCCTGCACTTCGACCCATTTCAAAACATAATCGATGGCAACGAGAATGTAGAGCTTATTATTGGATTTCAGATTCGGGCCCATGAAGTCAATCCCCCATATATCAAAAACCTCGCAAACATGGATAACATTTTGAGGCATCTCATCTCGTTGGGTGATTTGGTCCGCCTGTTGACAAGCATCGCTCAATTGACAAATTCGGTGGGCATCCTTGAAGATAGTAAGCCAATAAAAATCAGCCTCAAAGACTTTTCGCCCTGTAACTTGGGGACCATAATGCCCACCCGTCGATCCATGATGACATTGGACAAGAATGCGCTCGCATTCATCTCCGGAAACACATATCATTCCATCGGAACACCGTCTAAAGAGATAAGGGTCCTCCCAAAAATAATACTTAAGGTCACTAAAGAATTTCTTCCGTTTATGATGTGATCAACCTTTTTCTAAGAACCCCCCAACCAAGTAATTAGCAAAATCAACGAACCAAGGGTCTTCACACTCCTCCACCTTCATGAGATATTCATCGGAAAAATCATCATGAATAGTAGTCTCATCGAGAACCTCACGGGAGGGATTCTCAAGACGTGAAAGGTGATCGACCGCTAAGTTCTCGGCACCCTTTTTATCCCGGATCTCAACATCGAATTCTTGCAAAAGCAAGATCCATCTAAGCAGTCTAGGTTTAGCATCCGGTTTAGCGAAAAGATACTTTAGAGCAGAATGGTCCGTAAAGACTATAGTCTTAGATAAGACTAAGTAGGATCGGAACTTATCAAACGAAAAGACCACCGCAAGGAGCTCATTTTCAGTGGTAGTATAATTCAATTATGCTCCTTGCAAGGTCTTTCTTGCATAGTAAATGGGTCGGAAATGTTTCTCTACCCTTTGGCCTAGAACAGAGCCAACAGCAAAATCAGAAGCATCGCACATAAGCTCGAATGGAAGGGACCAATTCGGAGCAATTATGATGGGTGCATTGATCAGTTTCTCCTTAAGAAGTTCGAATGCCTTTTGGCACTCTTCAGAGAAATTTCACGGTGTGTCCATTTCGAGGAGTTTGTTCATCGGGTTAGCAATTTTAGAAAAATTCTTAATGAACCGCCGGTAAAAACCGGCGTGCCCAAGAAAACTCCGAACACCCTTAACATCGGTGGGAGGTGGAAGGTTCTTAATAGCTGTTACCTTCGCGGGATTCACCTCAATACCGTTCTTAGAAATTTTGTGCCCGAGAACTATGCCCCCTTGAACCATGAAATGGCACTTTCCCTAATTTAGCACAAGATTAGACTTCTCACACCTTTCCAACATCCGTTCTAAATTAAGAAGGCATGAATCAAAAGTGTCACTGAAAACTGAAAAGTCATCCATGAACACCTCCATGCAATCCTCTATCATATCATGGAATATGGCCATCATGCACCTTTGAAAAGTGGCCGGAGCATTGCAAAGGCCAAAGGGCATGCGTCGGTATGAGAATGTGCCATACGGGCACGTGAAAGTAGTTTTCTCCTGGTCCTCGGGTGAGATAGGAATTTGGAAATAGCCCAAAAAACCATCAAGAATACAATAAAAGCTGTTTCCCACCAACCTCTCTAGCATTTGATCCATGAAAGGTAACGGGAAGTGGTCTTTGCGTGTGGCATCGTTCAACTTCCGATAGTCAATACAAACACGCCACCTCGTGACAGTCCGAGTGGAAATTAAATCGTTTTTATCATTGGTGGTAACAGTCATACCACCCTTCTTAGGTACACAGTGTACCGGGCTAATCCAAGGACTGTTAGAAATCGGGTAAATCAGACTTGCATCGAGGAGCTTAATGATCTCTTTCTTCACGACATCTTGCATGTGTGGGTTCAACCTCCTTTGTCGTTGCACCACAGGCTTGGAGTTATCCTCCATTAGAATTTTGTGGGTGCAATAGGAGGGACTAATACCCTTGATGTCGTGAATTTTCCACGCAATGGCCGGTTTATGGGCCTTTAGCATGGTCACAAGTTCAGTTTTCTGACCTGTAGTAAGAGAAGAAGAAATAATTATCGGGAGCTTAGATTCCTCCTGCAAATAAGCGTATTCCAAATGATCTGGAAGTGGCTTCAATTCTAACTCGGGAGGTTCTTCAATTGAAGACTTGCTTCGGTAATCCACATCACGTTCGAGTTCTTTGAACTCCTCCTCAGTCGACTCATAGCCGTTTTCCATCAAGGTGGTCAAAATATCCACCTCCTCAACCTGCAACTCTTCATCAATTTCAACCAATGAACATTCTCCTGAACCCTGTAACTCTGGGAATTCCTGCAAAAACTCAGACTAGACATTCACAGTGTTAAGAAAATAACATGTATCATCAGTGTAGGCAGGGTATTTTAAAGCATGGTCGATTGAGAAAGTTGCATGCAAATCATCTATCCTAAGGGTCAACTGTTGGCCATAAACATCAATGATACATCTAGCCATATTTAAAAATGGCTGACCCAAAATCAGTGGAATCCTCTCATCCACTTCCATATCCAACACCACGAAATCGGCCGGGAAAACTAACGACCCGGTCTTAACTAGCATATTCTCAATAATTCCACGAGGAAATTTAATGGAGCGGTCAGCTAGCTGAATAGCCATACGTGTGGGTTTCAACTCCCCGGGGTCTAGCTTTAAGTAAATAGAATAGGGCATTAAATTTATGCTAGCCCCCAAATCTGCCAATGCCCTCATACAATCCAAATTACCCAATAAACAAGGAATGGTGAAACTCCCAGGATCCTCAAGCTTCTTGGAAAGCTTGTTTGCAACTACCGCTGAGCATGCGGTATTCAATCTGACTGAAGACACATTCTCCAGCTTCTTCCTGTTAGTTAGCAAGTCCTTAAGAAACCTTGCATACTTGGCATACCTGCAATCACATCAATAAAAGAAAAATTTATATTAAATTTTTTAATCAAGTCCATGAACTTGGACTTTTCTGCCTCCAGCTTCTCCAATCTCTGCTTCCTTGGAAATGGGAGCGGTGGTTGATACTCTTTAACTACCAGTTTAGCAGCAATAGTTTCCGGTACCCTCACAACTTTCTCAATCACCTGTTCCGGGTCCTTTTCCCCCTCCGGTTCACTAACAACAACCGGCTCACTATCCTTAACCAACGACACTCGCAAATCATACTCATCGGGCTTCCTCGGTGGATCATATGCTAAACCACTTCGGGTGGTGATAGCATTAACGTGCCCATTCTTCGAGTTATTATCTGTCTTGCTCGGTAACTCCCCCGGTTTTCTCTCATTATTCTGATTAGCAAATTGACCAATTTGTTTCTCCAAATTCTGAATAGCTGCTTGTTGATTTCAAAACATTTGATCATTCTTCTCATTGTTTTGAGTAACAGTAGTAACAAGCTGAGTTTGAGACATCACAAGCTTTTCGATCATAGCTTCAAGGTTGGACTTTTTCTCTTCGGCTTGAGGCTTTTGAAAATACCCGTGAGCTTGCTGTTAATATCCTCCACTAGAACCTGGCTGGAACCTCGAACCTTGATTACCTTGAGGATTATAGGGATTGTTGAAATTCCTATTAAACTATGTACATCCCTGAAACTGATTGTTGTTCTGTTGACTAATATAAGCGATCTCTTCTTTCTGGTTCATAGTCAAACCCGCATCATAATCTTTTCCTAAGTGTAATCCCCCGCAATACTCACAACCAACCTTAATACCATGCATGTCCTTCTCTAACTTCTCCAAGTGTCTACCAAATTTGTCCAACTTAGCATTAATAGACCCATAATCATCATACGTACCAGTGGTTTCGGTTCTCTTAACTGACGCTGAATGAGTTGACTCATGATCTTGATGCCATTCGTGAGTGTAAGCAGCTTGCTTTTCAATAATCTCTAGTGCCTCTTCTTCGGTTTTATCCATTAAAGTTCCACCTGCTGCTTGATCAATACTCTGCCGAGTCGGTATGTCACACCCCTTATAGAAAATATGGACCTTTTGTAAATCATTCAACCCGTGTTGCGGACACGAGCGTAACATATTAGAATATCGGTCCAAAGCATCAAATAATGTGTCACTGCTCTTTTGTCTGAATTGCGAAATATCTGCTTGAAGTCTAGCAGCTCGAGACGCAGGCAATTTTTTTGATAAGAACTTATCTACCAACGTATCCCAAGAGGTAATCGCCCCTTCTGGTTGCTTATCTAACCATCTCTTAGCTTCTCCCTTAAGAGTCCATGGAAAAAGCCTAGTCTTGATCGAAGTATCGGCAACCTCATGCAGTTTGAACAAGTTGCAAACATCATTGAAAATACGAAAATGCTCGTTAGCATCCTCACTATCCTTGCCATGAAATTGGCAGTAAGAAGAAATCAAACTTAGAATCGGACCTGTAATTTGAAAAGGCTGAGTGATGTTCGGTTGAGTAATCGAATTTCCTTGGCCCCCTCGGGTGGCCTTCAACTTTTCTGCCATAGTCTGAGGATGATTTGGTTGATCAGCTTGGTCAGCCATATCTTCAGTCTTGAAAAGATCTAATGAAACGTAAGATTCTTCTTCTTCTCTGATTTCAGGTGGTGTATCGGGCACCACAGTCTCAGAACTACTACCCAAATTAATTATATTAGCACTCGAAGAAAAAGATGAATCCACTGTAGACTGTTGCTCTTGACTTAACGCTCCGAATAACTCTATTTCGGGTTCTGCAAATGGTAAAAGAATCAGAGAATTAGAAGAACGCGTATGTGGCGTGCACTACCTGTTACCTGCGAAATCACAACTAACAACTGATTAAATGCACCGATTCAACTGAGAATAAACGAAAAGAAATAATAAACTATAACTAAAACTAAACTAAGAACAATTAGATAACAAATCTTAATTTTTGACACAACTGTCCCCGGCAGCTGCGCCAAAAACTTGATGTGTAAAATCTAGTATATAATTTATCTTGGAAAATGCCGGTTTAAAGATTACTACACACTAACGGGCAGTGTACCCGATCGTCCAATAGTATAAAATTGGTAATTCCGAAATCGTTCCAAGGACAGTTTAGAAGTGAAAATTAAGATTACAACTAATAAAAATAAACTAAATTAATCTACGAAAGTTGAAAGTACGAGATAATTTGTTTTGTGGCTATTTAATGATTAGCCAAATCAAGATTTGATTAAAAGTAAAAAAAAAACAATATTTTTGTGTTTTTAAGTTTAAACTTTAAAGCAAACAGACAAGTAAAAATAAGATAGTTGAAATCAAATAGGAGAACGAATGTTTGTCTAGACCTTTTACACATAGTATTGGATGCATTTAGATTAAGCCCCAGTTATTATCTAACTAATGTGAATTATCTAATAGGTTCACCTGGAATTCCCCAGCGCAAACACTTCAATTAAGATTACACGACACGGAATTCCCCATAGCCTAAGACCTCCTAAATATGACCAAGTATTCCAACTGAGATGAAGACTCGAATCTCAATCACACCAACTCTCGTTGCGTATAATTCACCCCTATTTCGTCTAGCCTTTTGACTCCAATTTACTCTCGTCTCCGAGTAAGCAAACAATCAATTAAGACAAACCAATAGTAAATTTATGTATTAAATTAATGAACTCTCGTCCTATCAAACAAATACACAACCAATTGAATCAAAAAGTCTAGCTTTAATAAGAATCGTTCTTTAATTCAAACATCAAATCATCGTAAATTAAATGAATAACTGATAAGTAACATCCAATACATAGGTTTATAAGTCTAGACAAACATTAAATAACTTAGCCAATAACCATGGCAACAATAGAAATTAAAGTAATAAACAATAGAGAAAACATTGTTTGATAAGTAAGAATCAACCTAACACAATGATTCTTGATTAGTGCTTGAATTGATCCTTGATAGCGGAATGATTGGAGCCTTAGAATAGCCTTGGAATTCCCCAAAAGTACCCAAAAATCGCCCTAAGTGCTGAAGAAAACGGCTGCCAAAAAGTTATATCAATTAGGGTTGAAAATTAGCTTTTATACCCAAAAAGTCACCAGGTCGCGGGCCTCGGCGCGGTGCTCCATAACAAAGGAAAGATTTTTTATTTTATTTTTCTCTCAGCTTGGAAATGCTGTTATACGGAGCGGAGCGCCGATTTTTGGAGCGGAGCGCCAACTTGCGGAGCGGGGCGCCATAAAATGGAGCGGAGTGCCGAATTGCTGTCTCTTTGATTTTCACTTTCCTTTCAACTTGAAAGCATCAAAACTCAAATAATACCCAAATGATCATAAGTAACTTGGAAATTCAGGTACATAATATATCATGGTGTAAAATGTACCTCGAACAACCTCCAATGCGTAATAATGAACTTCTCGCTCCAAAACCATAATCCACATAATAATCACGTATATTAACTAAAACCGTATCCGAATGGACTAAAAATGACGGATATTGCCATGATAAATATATGAGAAATGTGCAATATCAGGTTTGCAGGCAGTGAATTCTTTGTAGGTGCATCCTACACGATTTCCTGTACTGCTAGATCCAAGGTTATTGTTGATATGCAGCGCAGCCTGTACTGCGGCTATATTCGTAGCTAGAAAAGTACGGAATTCCTCTTCACTCATATTCATGGTTTGGCGAGTAGTCGGTGCCATTTCCTACAAAATAACCAAATTAATCAAATTAATCATACAGAATATTAAGAGTAGTCAATTGTATTTCGTAGCATAATATGAACTCATTTATAAAAGCTTTTTCTTCATATTAGCGTTTTATAAGTTTTACTTTGGGTACTACCTACCCGTTACGTTCATACTTAGCAGCTAATATACAATTCAACTACTACAATTCTATATGAAAAACTGATCATAATAATATTTCACATTCAAATATTCTTCAAACTTACAATTTCGATATTTTACATATAACAAGAAATATAGCACACAATAACTTTGATACAAGACAGTTTTGAAGATAATTCTAGTTAGTACACAAGTCGTTCAGCAAAAGCAATAAAGACACGTAATTCGTACGTCCAGAAACAAGTCATGCATTATGGTTTTATTAGTACAATCTCCCACCCCTGGTCTTGTGGAACGTAACCGTTGTGGCCATTGATAAGACAACATGTTGTAATGTTTTCAAAAGAACGGGGGTTACGTAATTCCCAGCAGCCCCGTAATAATCTAAAAACCTTGTTTTTCACCTCAACTACTGAGTCCGTCACTTGTGGGAATGCTTTATTTAACAGTTGTAATCCGATGTTCTTTTTCTCACTTTGGTGAGAAGCGAACATTACTAACCCGTAAGCATAACATGCTTCCTTATGTTGCATGTTAGAAGCTCTTTCTAATGCACGAAGTCCTATGTTGGGATATGTTGAGTCAAAATAGGTTCTCAACCCGTAGCATAAAATTACATCTAGGTTCCCCGCATTCAATGCCTTAAAGAAGACACGGCGTAACTTAAAGTATCCCCAATGTGATATTCCCCATCTATCAAAGGAAAGCCTTTTATAAACTAAGGCATTCCTGGAAAGTATTTCAAATGGTTGACAAGTTAATTTCTCCATAACTAATTGTGCTGATGAATTCTGACCGACTCTAGACAAAATTTCTTCAATCATATCCTCTGATAGGTCTTCTAAAATATTCGGTTGTCTACCCTTAACCTCCATTTTATGTTTTTATACTGTAAAATAGACAAGGATTAGATTCGTAAAAAAAAATAATTAACAAATAATACAAGCAATTTTTACATAGAACATAAAAGTACAAGCACACTTCAATACATATATTACACAACATGATTACAACCCTCTAATTTGAATCACTGGTTTCTTCTTCTTCTTCGGACTTGGTTCGTTTTCCTAATTTTCTAGGGATATATGATGCTCCCCTAATACGAACCGTCGTTTTCCACAATGGTTTAGAAAAACCTGGTGGTTTAGAGGTTCCCGGGTTATTGTTACAACTTAGGAAATACAGATGTTGCCGATACATATAAAGTTCATCGGGCTTGGAATCAGGTTTCTCTATTTTTATACCTTTTCCCTTATTATTTTCTTTTGCTTTATTAATTTGGGTCGAGGTAACTTCTATA
This sequence comes from Rutidosis leptorrhynchoides, assembly GCF_046630445.1. NCBI lineage: Eukaryota > Viridiplantae > Streptophyta > Magnoliopsida > Asterales > Asteraceae > Rutidosis > Rutidosis leptorrhynchoides. The sequence goes on along the minus strand of NC_092334.1, from coordinate 57,360,955 downwards.
ACATCATCGGAATCCTCATCGGGATCCGATTCATTGGAAAATTGGTAATCTTCCCAATATTTTGCTTTCTCGACGGAAGCACCATTGACCATTATTAACTTTGGTCCATTGGTTGAGGATTTTCTTTTATTTATCTGTTTTTCTGTGGTTCCTAATATTTCCCCCACCGGAACCTCTTCTTCTTCCGGTTCCTCTTCTTCCGGTTCTTCAGGAACTTGTGAATCTTCTCAATATATATTCGACTCTTCATTATTATTAGGTGAGTAGATGGGATTTGTACTAGTGGTAGACATCTATCACACAATATCAAACACGTTAAGAGATTAATATATCACATAATATTTACATGTAAAAATATATAGTTTCCAACTAAAAATGTTAAGCAATCGTTTTTAAAGAAAACACGATCGAAGTCCAGACTCACTAATGCATCCTAACAAACTCGGTTAGACATACACTAATGCAAATTTCTGGTTCTCTAAGACCAACGCTCAGATACCAACTGAAATGTCCCGTTCATATTGATTATAAACGTTCCATATTAATTGATTTCGTTGCGAGGTTTTGACCTCTATATGAGATGTTTTTCAAAGACTGCATTCGATTTTAAAAACAAACCATAACGTAGATTATCAAGTAATGATAATCTAAAAGATAACGTTTTACACACGACCATTACATAATGGTTTACAATACTATTACACATCGATATAAATATCTGAATGCAGTTTTTAAACAAATATCATACAAGCATGGACTCCAAATCTTATCCTTAATTTAGTATACGACAGCGGAAGCTTCTTAATAATCACCTGAGAATAAACATGCTTTAAACATCAACAAAAATGTTGGTGAGATATAGGTTTAACTTATATATATCAAATCGTAATAATAGACCACAAGATTTCATATTTCAATACACATCCCATACATAGAGATAAAAATCATTCATATGGTGAATACCTGGTAACCGACATTAAAAAGATGCATATAAGAATATCCCCATCATTCCGGGACACCCTTCGGACATGATAATAACGAATTCGAAGTACTAAAGCATCCGGTACTTTGGATGGGGTTTGTTAGGCCCAATAGATCTATCTTTAGGATTCGTGTCAATTAGTAGATCGGTTTACTAATTCTTAGGCTACCAAGCAAAAGGGGGCATATTCGGCTTCGATCATTCAACCATAGAAAGTAGTTTCATGTACTTGTGTCTATTTTGTAAAACATTTATAAAACTGCATGTATTCTCATCCCAAAAATATTAGATTTTAAAAGTGGGACTATAACTCACTTTTACAGATTTTTCTCTTCGTCGAAAATAAGACTTGGCCACGGGTCGATTCACGAACCTATACAAATATGTACATATATATCAAAGTATGATCAAAATATATTTACAACGTTTTTTATTACGTTTTAATGATTTGAGTTTGTTAAGTCAGCAGTCCTTGTTAGTAACCTACAGCTAGTTGTTCACAGTTAGATGACTAAAAATAAATAAATATAAATTATATTGGATCAATCCACGACCCAGTGTATACAAGCCTCATGCTAGATCACAACTCAAACTATATATATTATTTTAGAATCAACCTCAACCCTGTATAGCTAACTCCAGCATTATTGCATATAGAGTGTCTATGGTTGTTCCAAAATATATTATATAGATGGGTCGATATGATATGTCAAAACATTGTATACGTGTCTATGGTATCCCAATATTACATAATATATATTAGAATACATGTATAATACAATATAAGTTGATTAAGTTATGATTTGTATAAGTTTGTTACAAGTTTCACGTAGCTACAACAAGCAAAAATTATCCAATCTTGTTTTACCCATAACTTCTTCGTTTTAAATTCGTTTTGAATGGTTCAAATTGCTATGGTTTCATATTAAACTCTAGTTTATGAAACTGAACATAAAAAGTATAGGTTTATTGTAACGACTCTGGATTTTCCAACGTTTATTTATTAATAATTATTATTAATACTTATGAATGTATTGTTTATATACATTTACTTGTTACCATACTTGACTTTGAATGCCCGAAACATCTTTGTGACACACTAAACTTTCACGAATAATATTTTTAGATATTATTTACATTCATGATTAAGTTTTATTAATCATTTTAATTAACTATAGTTATTAGTTAATTACTTGGGCTTTGTTGGATCAAATTACCACAAACTTGGAACTTGGGCTTTATATTTGTACATGGACTTAAAGAGCCCATCCTACTTCTTAAATGGACTTATTAGCCCATAATACTTGTAAGTATTACCTTAGGATTTAACTAAATGGATTAAGTCACTTAAAGGAATCTAGTTACCATAATCCCCATGCAAGCACATCTTTTATCCAACTTTTGAAGGCATTTACATGCTTAAACTTGTGGTCACTCCCCTTCCCCCTTATTCCTTGCAAACCATCACTTTGGGTAGTAAAGGAGGGGTTTTGTTTTCAATTTTTCCTTACTACTCTTTCACTAGTTCATTCACTTTCTCACACACACAAATTACTTCTCATTTTCCTCTCAACTTTTACTCTCTTTTTCTCTCAAGTTTGTAAGTAACAAGCCTTGTTTTCTCTTCTTCTTTTCTCATTAAAACCGTGACCAAGCACCCATATCATCATCATTCCTTGTTGTTTGTTGTTACTTGTTCTTTGATTAATAGTTACTTACTTGTTGTTAGTTGTTCTTTACTAGTTACAAGAATCAACTCTCTAGTTTATTCTTCATTTTATCTTGTTATAACAAGAACAACAAGAACATAAACTTTCTAGTTATGTTCTACACTTGTTAATTTTAAAAGATTTAAGGTTTATGTGTTGTAAATCATACTTGAAGTTCATGAAGTAAACTTTAAAGTTTACTTTACTTAAAGATCAAACCTTGGTTGAATCTTTAAAAGTATGAACAAACCATGAACAAATTACTTGTTTATTTAGTTTTACTTGCACTTTAATTTTATGATTTTGGTTGTTGTTGGTCAAGTACTACAAGTTAGTCTTGATCTCATATCTCTTGGAACTTAAAGTTAACTTAAAAGTTCAAGAACATGTAAATAAGTTTTCTTTAAATATAACTTTGTATACTTATGCTTGATCTAGACTTTTGAGTCTTGGATCTTCAAGATCTAACTAAGAACTATGTTCTACATCTTAAGATCTTGATTAGTTAGTTTACTTTCAAGTTTGTAACTTATTATTAGTTTTAAAGTTCATGTATGTGTTAGATCTAAGACTTTGATGTAACTTTGGTTCATCAAAACACTTACAACTCTTAAGTGAAGTTGTGCTACATGTCTTGGACTTGCACAAGGGTTATGATGGTCAAAACTTGGTAAATATGATGTAAACACATCAATGAGTTGTACACTTGAAGCTATTGGCATCAAGGATGAGAACCATGATGAACATCAAACACCAAACCTACCGGAACCCATTATTTTTCTGCTTACTGTTCTCTGCCTACTGTTCTTCTGTTTCTGTAACAGGCCAGTAGACCTGGGCTGTTGTGATTATGATTTTCAAATAGATCTTTTCGAGTAGATAACTTTTCATATAGGACTCATCTTAATCCAAGTTACGGTTTAGGATTTATGGCCCTCCGATCGTCACTATGTCCTTTAACGTTGTGCAGAAATTTCTGACCTACTCGCACTTAGACCGTCGCCACGGTCAAACGAAGACGAGTTTGCTTCTTTAAATTTTACCACACTTAAAGGACTCATATATGGAGCCATGGCCACTGGTCTCACCTTAATTCAGTAAGGGTAGAGGCCGTGGTGACTGATCGAAGTCAGCCTTTGTTTTAAACTACTTTCATAAACGAAACCTAATTTACGCCTTTTGTTTGACGATGAATGATGATGACCTTTATGACCTTAAATACATACTTTTAAACCTATTAAGATGATTTACTGACTTAGTTCTATTTGCCTTAGGTTGAGGACCTTCGAACAGATTACTTGCACACCTTTTCCGAACCGACTTTACGACTACATTATCATTGTGAGTTATAGCATTCCCTTTTTACTTTAACTTATTTTGGGAACTGAGAATACATGCGGATTTTATGTTTTACATACTAGGCACGACTGCTTAAACTTATATATGTGTGGGTTATACAACGGCATAAACATTCCCTTTAGCTCGGTAACGTTTAATCATTGGTTTTTGAACCGTGAACGCGAATCTTAGATATGGATCCATAGGGTTTGACATCCCCACTCGGGCTAGTAGTGCTAGCATTTAATGAGTGTTTAATACTTCGTAAACATACACACTTTCCAAGTGTACTTTCAGGGGGTATTATATTATTAAACGTTAAGTTAGTTACCGAGTGCCCACGGTTGAGCATATACTTAAACATACGGATTTGGATTACTGTTTTGAAACGCTCTTTGTAGCACTGAAATCTCGTGGCCTACTTACATTACTGTTATACTTACACTATAGCTCACCAACCTTTGTGTTGACGTTTTTAAGCATGTTTTTCTCAGGTGCTTAAGGATACTTGCTTCCGCTGTTGTACTAGTCTTGCTGTAGACACCCGCTGCTTTAGAGATGTCACTGCATGAACGTTTATTTGCATTCAAACATTATTACTTTTGAAACAATGATTTGCAACGACCTATGGGATCACGTACTATTATTCATGCTTGCTATTCGTAGGAGCATACTTTGGATGTAAAACATTTGATGTTAGTTATGACGTCACCTTTTAATATGAATGCAAATTCTTTTTGAAATCGCATATAGTACTTAACCTTGTAATGATCCTGTTGTCGATGGTCCGTACATGTTGATTTAGTACGGGGCATCACATTTGGTATCATAGCATTGGTTGTAGGGAATTAGGTTGCATTAGTGAGTCTAAGACCGACCCGAGTAGGATTCACTAATAGGACTAATCTACAACTTGCTAGTTTACTTGTTTCCGCTGAACTTACTGCATGCTGCTGCTTACTTTTACTGCTATATGCCGTATGCTATTACTTGCTTCCACTACTGCATGCTATTATCTACTTTCGATTGCATGCTACTGTGTTATATTACTGCATGTTACCGTTTACTACTACTGCATGCTACCGTTTTCTTTTACTGCTATGTAAACTCGCTGTATGCATTTGCTTATTCTCGCTACTGCGTGCTACTATCTGCTCCTAGTATGTTACTTCTGTATGATACTGTTACTATTGCCATGCTACGTGCTGCTGTAAACGATCTAGGCTGTTGTAGTTGTTATGCCTGATTACGCTCTTACTACCTGCCTACTATCCGCTATACCGACTTGGAGAACTTATCCTTCCTGGTTCAGATGTTTTCATGAACTACTTTCCCGCTCGTCTAACCCTAAGAACTAGTAGTGTAATCCACCTATTACCACTACTCCACCGTTCCAGAGATCGAAACATTACTTCACGCAATCTAGAAGATTGTTCAGTTAACACATACCCTGTACGCTTCCATGACTGTCACTTATGTCTTTCATTCTTCTCCACTACTCGACGATCTAACGACACTTCTGCACTTAGGTCCCTACCACTCCTAGACATTGGAGAAATCGGGAAGGCATTCCCTTTAATGAGGTCATAGTGTCTTCTACTGATGCTCAGCCATACCCAAAGACTTGGGGGTCACCTCAAGACATATCATATTACTACTTGCTACATGTACAACTCGACACGAGACCCAGATTGAATTTCTAGAAAGGAATCTAACGACGTTACTTGAACCCGAATATTTTGAAGAAACTTCGAGGCATTTAAGCATCGGTGCACGACCTACGGAACATACTCACCCACACTGAGAAACCATGAGATTAGTTATGTAGATTCCGTTTTGAGATGGCATAGATAAAGCACCGTTAGATGAAATTGAGTAGAACTTGAAGTGATCACGTTACATTGACCATATGAAGTGATATTGGAATGAATGTACGATTTAGTACGATATAATGGCGCCAGGCCAGCATGATTATATTGAAGTAAATCATGCAGAAGTTCCAATGTTACTACATGAGGAATATGGGGGGATCCAGGGAAAATTTTGGCAGGGATCATTTGAGCATACGCATTATAGTCTGTTAAAGGTAGGGAGGAAATAACCATGTAGCCCAGATACTGTACAAGAAGTGCCTTGATTGCAGAATTGATAACCCGAACATTTGTTATAGATATCGACACCCTGGACATTTAAGGAGAAAGTTCTCATATAGGAAAAACTTTAAACTTACCTACGGTAAAGAAATCATTAAGGAAACTTGCATGGATCCTGATTCTTGTTAGGGTACGTTTCGGCACAACGTTTTATTGTTTCGGAGTTGTTTAATACTAGAATGATAGAAACCTTACATCTAAGAACCTTAGTATCATCATGAATAATAAACCATCCACAACCATGGGAATTAAGTATTCTATAGGACACAAGCAAATGGTAAACTGAGGAAGATAGAGAAATAATTTAAAGTAGTACTTTAAGATTAACAGGTGGGTCATTTGGAGATGACCTCATATTAACCAAACTTGGGAGTTTTAATGTAGTAGTTGAAAAGGATTAGTTACCTACGTACAGGCATATGCTATTTGAGAAGATTGATAGAAATTTTCACAGTAGTACAGTAAGATTTGATTTGGGATGAACTTTAAGATTAACCTAATACTCATCAAGTTAGGAAGCTTTGATAAAATTGTTGGAACGAACTGACTTTCAAGGATGAAAGCAAAGGATATTTATAGTGAGAAAATTTTTCGTATACCTCGCAAGAATGGTGAAACTATTATGGGAAGAGATGTAGCCCAGAAACTGAACCTTATTAGGTACATGACAACAACCCGAAATCCCACAATAGAAATGGGAAGAGATTCATCACTAAACTACCAGAGACAGTAGGACATCACCTGGGTTATTATTAACCATCTCGCCAAAACTGCTTACCTTCTAGCCATGAAAGAAACTGATACAATGGACAAACTTGCACAACGATACTTAAAGGAAATTGTATTCTGTCACTTCAGCAATCTAAATTCTATATTGAAGATTTCCCAAGAATCTCATTTGATAATCATTCTTACGCAACTCTAAATCCTAACGTATCACGAGGAATTTCTTATTTGATGATAACCACAACATCGTCCTTCTTACCTCGATATTAGTTATACCGGTTCGAAATTTTCCTAAAATCAATGAGTGGTTAACTCTCATCCTCATACTCTCCTATTCGTATCTCACTTATAAGCAACAACTTCACACTTAAGCATTTTTGGTCAAAGGACTTATGTCCTACTAATAGTCGTCAAACACATATAAATTCAATAGTTTTTATTACCTCAAATATCACTCGCAATTTTTAAAGGTATTTTACTCGATTCTCATCAACCTTTTCCAACTTGTAACCTCCGAAATATGAAATTTTGTTTGCCAAAACTTTACACACATTATTTTTACTGTGCTATCCTCTCAAAGCTTTATAAAAATAAATTTATTCTGTTTACCATTCATACAATTTTTTTTTTTTTTTGAAATCATACCCGTTATATAAAATAAAGTAAATGATTACTTTTGACAAATACATATGAAACTTTACTTTCACTTTTACAAATCAAATCTTTCATTTAAAAGGGTATTATACTTTAAACGGTGCGTGTTGTACATAACCCTAACTTACTAAGAACTTCGTTCCTTCTCATACATTGTCACTATAAACAATTTCTATAAAACTTTCGTTGTTTATTATATAAAACTTTTCGTGTTATCCGTATCCAAGTCATCATAAGGGCTTTATAACCGTCAAAATGGAGAGATTCGTGTGTATGTGATAAAGGCACTGACAATCACGTCATGCAAGGCCTTCGGGCATCTGCTAACACTCAAACCATTCAAAACTATTGCGTTACCCCGTAGATTTATTTCACCACACCAGTTAGAACAATGCTCTTTCTTACATAACTCTAAGTCCTAACTCATTCCAAGAAACTCTCATCTAGTAATGTTAACACCATCGGTATTCTGACTTCATTATTAGTCACGACCTGTTTGGCATTTTGCATATTTAAGAAGCAATTAACTTCTCACCCTCATGCTCTATCCTTCGTACCTCACTTTTTTTAGCAACGGCCTCACACGTGAATATTTTGGCCCAAAGACTTATGTCCTGATAATTACCAAAACAACATTTATGTCATTAGTTTTCATTACCTAGTAACTGGTCACCCAATGATTCAAAGCTTTTCCCACTCAATCTCTTTCAACTCGTAATCTTTGAAATACAAAAAACTATGTTTATCAAAATTTTTACACGTTTATTTGTGCGGTCCTCACAAGATTTACATACAATGAAAATACTAAAAACTTTTCGGTCACTTATACGATTTGTAAAATCATATATGTATAAAATTTATACTTACTTATTTTGATACTAAGTTATATCTGCAAATTATTTAAAACCCGCTCCTTTACCGAGTTATTCAACTTAAGTCAAATGGTTTTGGTGCAAAATGGTACACGTTGTACCTACTTCTAAAGCTACTAGGAACTTCGTTCCGTTTACGTTGTCACAACAAACGGTTAAAGGTTTTGTTTTTCAAAACTCCCTTAGTTGATGTTATTAAAGGTTTTCATACTAGACCACACCATGTAGGGGTCACACTTTTTCTCACCCTCCGTTAGAGATGAAACTTACTATTAAGATCCTTGTTAAAAACTCTTGAGCCACTTTGGATGGCGGTTTTATAAAATTTGTTAGAAAATCTTTGCACCCATAAAATGTTCTTTTAAAGCTAGACATGACAAAAATGCGGGCCGATAAATCAGTTTCCAGGGTACACTCAGTGGTCACCCCATTGTAGGACTGGCACTAGGTGAGTTAGATTTCACGGCTAAACGCAACACCCTCGTAAACATCATCTCTATGAATCAGTATATTGAGATACAAGAATCATTTTGGAGATTCTTTTCACTCGGAATAAATCATTCTTTAGGACCAAGAGTTCACGTATCTTCTCATCCGCTCGTTCCCTTAAGTACACAGATAAATTCAGAACGAACCACTCGAAGAGTTCACTCTCACGCCTTTCGTGCGACTTTCTTTTAGGAAATGTAATATAAGACACCTTGAGAACCTATTAATCTCGTTATCCCTTTTGGGAAGAGACTGCTTAAAACATCTACGACACTCAGGTGGATACTCTATATATTTCTTCCTTCATTGGTTGCAACTGTATGTTGCTCTAGTTAACGTTAACCCTAGCTTCAACATGTAACTGAAAGGATGAAGTTACATTGCAGAACTGTGTTTTCATTTCATCCAAGGATAGGTTCACCTGCAGTATGGTAAACTAGGTGATATCACTCGTTGTTCGTTCAGACCGTTCTGAAGACAATATAAATAATTATGGCTTGCAAGTCCGACTGGTCACTTTCAGCTAAAATTTCGATTCACTTACTCAAATGAAACGTTCTTAAATATCGAGATCCTTATGCCTATGGCCTCCTCCCGAAATCAAGGGGTTTCGAAAAACCCGTGGCTAACACTATCCAGACATCAAAGCGCATGGTTGTGATCGCCATGATTTCCATACTACCTGTCAGCTTATGTTACGACATACACGCTCAATGTTTTGGATAAGCTTAGAATCATTCATGATGCATTTCACGCATCCAACTTACCGAAGATGCCTGTAAGGCTAAACACACCATCATTCCTTTTGTGGATATACATTCAGATAACATACTCAGATTAATCGGAAACGGAATCAACTTGTTGATCTCCTAGGACAGGAAGCTTAATTACTGGCATATACCCGTTCTTACTTTCATACGCCGAATTACCTTTCAAGGTAACTAACTTACTTCTGAGCCCACGAATCCCACGGAACTTTGATACGCCCCTTCTTATTCGAATACGGTACCATAGTTGGTCACACCTTAAAATTTCGGGACGAAATTTTCTTTAACAGGTGGGTAATGTAACGACTCTGGATTTTCCAACGTTTATTTATTAATAATTATTATTAATACTTATGAATGTATTATTTATATACATTTACTTGTTACCATACTTGACTTTGAATGCCCGAAACGTCTTTGTGACACACGAAACTTTCACGAATAATATTTTTAGATATTATTTACATTCATGATTAAGTTTTATTAATCATTTTAATTAACTATGGTTATTAGTTAATTACTTGGGCTTTGTTGGATCAAATTACCACAAACTTGGAACTTGGGCTTTATATTTGTACATGGATTTAAAGAGCCCATCCTACTTCTTAAATGGACTTATTAGCCCATAAGACTTGTAAGTATTACCTTAGGATTTAACTAAATGGATTAAGTCACTTAAAGAAATCTAGTTACCATAATCCCCATGCAAGCACATCTTTTATCCAACTTTTGAAGGCTTTTACATGCTTAAACTTGTGGTCACTCCCCTTCCCCCTTATTCCTTGCAAACCATCACTTTGGGTAGTAAAGGAGGGGTTTTGTTTTCAATTTTTCCTTACTACTCTTTCACTAGTTCATTCACTTTCTCACACACACAAATTACTTCTCATTTTCCTCTCAACTTTTACTCTCTTTTTCTCTCAAGTTTGTAAGTAACAAGCCTTGTTTTCTCTTCTTCTTTTCTCATTAAAACCGTGACCAAGCAGCCATATCATCATCATTCCTTGTTGTTTGTTGTTACTTGTTCTTTGATTAATAGTTACTTACTTGTTGTTAGTTGTTCTTTACTAGTTACAAGAATCAACTCTCTAGTTTATTCTTCATTTTATCTTGTTATAACAAGAACAACAAGAACATAAACTTTCTAGTTATGTTCTACACTTGTTAATTTTAAAAGATTTAAGGTTCATGTGTTGTAAATCATACTTGAAGTTCATGAAGTAAACTTTAAAGTTTACTTTACTTAAAGATCAAACCTTGGTTGAATCTTTAAAAGTATGAACAAACCATGAACAAATTACTTGTTTATTTAGTTTTACTTGCACTTTAATTTTATGATTTTGGTTGTTGTTGGTCAAGTACTACAAGTTAGTCTTGATCTCATATCTCTTATAACTTAAAGTTAACTTAAAAGTTCAAGAACATGTAAATAAGTTTTCTTTAAATATAACTTTGTATACTTATGCTTGATCTAGACTTTTGAGTCTTGGATCTTCAAGATCTAACTAAGAACTATGTTCTATATCTTAAGATATTGATTAGTTAGTTTACTTTCAAGTTTGTAACTTATTATTAGTTTTAAAGTTCATGTATGTGTTAGATCTAAGACTTTGATGTAACTTTGGTTCATCAAAACACTTACAACTCTTAAGTGAAGTTGTGCTACATGTCTTGGACTTGTACAAGGGTTATGATGGTCAAAACTTGGTAAATATGATGTAAACACATCAATGAGTTGTACAATTGAAGCTATTGGCATCAAGGATGAGAACCATGATGAACATCAAACACCAAACCCACCGGAACCCATTATTTTTCTGCTTACTGTTCTCTGCCTAATGTTCTTCTGTTTCTGTAACAGACCAGTAGACCTGGGCTGTTGTGATTACGATTTTCAAATAGATCTTTTCGAGTAGATAACTTTTCATATAGGACTCATCTTAATCCGAGTTACGGTTTAGGATTTATGGCCCTCCGATCGTCACTATGTCCTTTAACGTTGTGCAGAAATTTCTGACCTACTCGCACTTAGACCGTCGCCACGGTCAAACGAAGATGAGTTTGCTTCTGTAAATTTTACCACACTTAAAGGACTCATATACAGAGCCATGGCCATTGGTCTCACCTTAATTCAGTAAGGGTAGAGGCCGTGGTGACTGATCGAAGTCAGCCTTTGTTTTAAACTACTTTCATAAACGAAACCTACTTTACGCCTTTTGTTTGACGATGAATGATGATGACCTTTATGACCTTAAATACATACTTTTAAACCTATTAAGACGATTTACTGACTTAGTACTATTTGCCTTAGGTTGAGGACCTTCGGACAGATTACTTGCACACATTTTTCGAACCGACTTTACGACTACATTATCATTGTGAGTTATAGCATTCCCTTTTTACTTTAACTTATTTTAGGAACTGAGAATACATGCGGATTTTATGTTTTACATACTAGGCACGAGTACTTAAACTTATATATGTGTGGGTTATACAACGGCATAAACATTCCCTTTAGCTCGGTAACGTTTTATCATTGGTTTTTGAACCGTGAACGCGAATCTTAGATATGGATCCATAGGGTTTGACATCCCCACTCGGGCTAGTAGCGCTAGCATTTAACGAGTGTTTAATACTTCGTAAACATACACACTTGCCAAGTGTACTTTCAGGGGGTATTATATTATTAAACGTTAAGTTAGTTACCGAGTGCCCACGGTTGAGCATATACTTAAACATACGGATTTGGATTACTGTTTTGAAACGCTCTTTGTAGCACTGAAATCTCGTGGCCTACTTACATTACTGTTATAATTACACTATAGCTCACCAACCTTTGTGTTGACGTTTTTAAGCATATTTTTCTCAGGTGCTTAAGGATACTTGCTTCCGCTGTTGTACTAGTCTTGCTGTAGACACCCGCTGCTTTAGAGATGTCACTGTATGAATGTTTATTTGCATTCAAACATTATTACTTTTGAAACAATGATTTGTAATGACCTATGGGATCACGTACTATTATTCATGCTTGCTATTCGTAGGAGCATACTTTGGATGTAAAACATTTGACGTTAGTTATGACGTCACCTTTTAATATGAATGCAAATTCTTTTTGAAATTGCATATAGTACTTAACCTTGTAATGATCCTGCTGTCGATGGTCCGTACATGTTGATTTAGTACGAGGCATCACATTTATAGTTGGAATTACAGGTTACAAATTATTTTTGTAGAGGTAGTCATTTCAATCGAAAGGACGACGTCTTGATGACAATTTTGAAAAAATTACTTCCACTTTGAGTTTAACCATGATTTTTGGATATAGTTTCATGTTCATAAGAAAAATCATTTTCCCAGAAGTATAGTTTTTAAATCAAATTTTATCATGGGTTTTAATTATCCAAACCAAAACAGCCCCCAGTTTTACTACAACAGCGTATGTCCGGTTTTAAGGTATTCTTCGTGTTTCCAGGTTTTAAATCATTAAGTTAGCATGTCATATAGATATAGAACATGTGTTTAACTGATTTTAAAAGTTAATATATAAGGATTAACTTTATTTGCGAACAAGTTTAGAATTAACTAAACTATGTTCTAGTGATTACAAGTTTAAATCTTCGAATAAGATGGTTATATATATATATGAATCGAATGATGTTATGAACATTATTACTACCTCAAATATAGTAGGTAAACCTACTGGAAATGACAAGAAATAATCTTGAGCTTGAATGGATCTTTGATGGCTTGGAAGTTCTTGAAGTAGAATCATGACACAAAAACAAGTTCAAGTAAGATTTCTACTCGAATTAAGATAGTTAAAGTTATGGAAATCGAATCAAAGTTTGGATATGAATATTACCTTGAATTAGAATAATAACCTACTGTAAATAATAAAGATTTCTTGAGGTTGGATGATCACTTGAAATGGATTTGCAAGAATAAAAGTAAACTAGCAAACTTGAAAGGATTTTCGAAGTGTTCTTGAAGTGTTCTTCCTATGATGATTATAGCTTGATTCTTGAAGTAATTTTTGATAAAGATGATGATTAGTTACTGGAGAAATTCGTTCATAAGTGTGTGTGTGTGTGTGTGTGTGTGTTGAGAGAGAATTAGAAAGAGAATTGGAAATGAAATGAAGTGAATGGTGAGTGGTGAGTGGGGTTAAAAGGAGTTCTTGCTTTTGTTTCCTTACTCATAAGTCATACTAGTTGCCAAATGATGGCTCTCACATGGTTAGGTGACTCACAAGGGCTGCTAAGAGCTGATCATTGGAGTGTATATACCAATAGTAAATACATCTAGAAGCTGTGTATTGTACAAGTACGAATACGGGTGCATACGAGTAGAATTGTTGATGAAAATGAACGAGGACGTAATTGTAAGCATTTTTGTTAAGTAGAAGTACTTTGATATATGTTCTTAAGGCTTTCAAAAGTGTACTAATACATCTTAAAACACTACATGTATATACATTTTAATGAAGTCGTTAAGTCATCGTTAATCGTTACATGTAAGTGTTTGTTTTGGAACCTTTAATTTAATGATCTCATTTAATGTAGTTAACCCATTGTTTATTATATCTAATGAGATGTTAAATTATTACATTATCATGATATTATGATATATGAATATCTCTTAATATGATATATATACATTAAAATATCGTTACAACGATAATCGTTACATATATGTCTTGTTTCGAAATCCTTAAGTTAGTAGTCTTGTTTTTACATATGTAGGTCATTTTTAGCACACTTAATGATATACTTATTTATCATTTTATCATGTTAAACATAATGTAACAATATCTTAATACGGTACATATGTATTTAGTAAGACGTTGTTATAACGATAATCGTTATATATATCGTTTCACGTTTTCTTAATTCACTACTTTCATTTTACGTATATAACTCATTGTTAATGTACTTGGTGAGATACTTACTCATCATAATATCATGTTATATATATATATATATATATATATATATATATATATATATATATATATATATATATCATGTCGATTTTTACAAGTTTTAATATTCATGAATCGTCAGACAATTTGGGTGACCAATTGACTACATAACACATTTCAATAAATCAATGTTTTAACAAGTTTGATTGCCTAACATGTTGGAAACATTTAAATCACACAAATATAGTTTTCATTTAATATATAAACATGGAAAAGTTCAGGTCACTACATTAGGGTGTTTCAGAAACTTCACATTCACAGTATGTATGTCCAGAAGATAGACGTTATATGTGTAACTGTTGACGTCAACATGCTGTGAGATTTCAAAATACTGATTGCTGATTCCCAGTAATTGGCATCAAAATCCTTGTTACAAGATGCGGATAAGTACATGATGGGGTTTCGATAAATATAATGATTTTTAGGAAAGTCAAAGACCAGTGAAGTTGTTGGTATGTTCAGTGCTAATTTGGTGGAATATGAAAGGTTCCCTAGTAACGATGGCGAGAGAGCAATGTATCTATCGAGGTTATAATAAGACTAGTCTGACTAAAAATTCGAAGTTGACTTGTTGAAGCTGTGACAAAAATGTCTATTTTGAAACAGGATTGAAAAGTTATTTTAGCTAGTAAATGCCAAAAGGTCTTACACAGATACGCGCCGAACTATGACTTTGGTTTCGAGAGCTGTTCAGGTACATAACTGTGGGTAATATGTGGTTGGATCGTTATCTCGATTGCACATTATTTGAAGTGTCTTCAGGAATTTCGAAAGGTTTGAATACAGATTGTAATCGTTAATATACATATGATGTTCTAACACAGTTTTGAAGTCAAAGTATAGCTTTGAAAGATGTAAGAATCTAAGAGTGATGATTTTTGGTTATATCTCGGGTTGAATTCTGAGATTTCAAAATCAGAATATGTATTTAGATTTTGAATGAGTACGGTTGTTTTCAAAAAAAAAAAATGTATAGTGAGTATAGTTGATGATTGCTGAATTAGATTCGAAGAATGTAACATATTAATTGTGAATTTATATATCTCTCGGGTATTACCTACCCGTTAAAAAAAATTCATAATTAATATTTTGTACAAAAGAATTTTTATTACAGTCTTTATGAAAATATATATGTGTATATTTTCTTTAGATGTAACATAGATTTAATGAGTTACTATTAAATTAAACTCATTTGATTTACGGTTGCAACTAGAATTGAATAATCCCTAAATCTTAGAAAAATTTCATAACTTTTACGGAGTATTTCTTCAATGAAATTGGATCAATACTTCGTTATTTGTTGATGCATGATGTTTGGTTCTTGGAATTCTTGTGAACGTTGCAAGGTACGAATGATTTTATTTGAAAAGTTTTGAGTACATCGATGATGAAAGTGTAAAATCAAACATATATTTGATTAATACACTTGTTTTATTATGAGATGAAATTTATTGAATTAAAATAGAGGTTGTAGTTAACGATGGTTAATTTGCAGACGAAGGACGTACATCATTGCACATTTGTAATATGAACTAACCGAGTAGCTAAGATTCACATACAATAGCTTAGTACGGAAAGATTTATTTTGATCACAAAATTTATATATATATATATATATATATATATATATATATATATATATATATATATATATATATATATATATATATATATATATATATATATATATATATATATATATATATATATATATATAATATACATATAATTTCTTCAGAGGGAATGAGTTAATACTTCATAACTTGTTGATGCAATATACACGTTGTTGATTTGTAATGATGTCCACAGTGATTCTTGAACTACCGGAGTTTGTGATGTTATAGGTGCTGCTGATTCTGATGATACTGACGGCACTGACTGTGCTGGCGATGCTACGATACTGTTGATGTTGTTGGTAAAACAAGTCTAACTTGTAAATCACACACCATTCTTGTCAGGGTTTTTATTCTTCCTTCTATCATTTTGGTTCACTCATCTGATTTATGGTTAGGGTTAGAATAGATAATCTCTAAGACTTTTAGAAACCACATATTCTTCGCAGAATATTTCTTCAATGAAGTTATGGATCAATACTTCATCGTTTGTTGTTATTGATATTCCTTGGTACCTACAGGGCATATGACGTTGATGCTCGTGGGACAGTTTATGTTGTGGAAGCATGGAATGTGGATGTTAGTTGTGGTGGTAATGGTTCTGCTGGTGTTGATGATGGTGGTACTAGTTATGCTGCTGGTGCTGCTGCTGGTGTTTGTAACCTTTGCACCATATTCTCCAAAGTTACTACCCGAGCGCGAAGCTCGTTGACATCTTCTATTACACCGGGGTGATTGTCGGTTCGGACGAGCGGATAAATAAAATCTAGAATTTGATGTAGTATATAATCGTGACGAGATACCCTGGAAATGAGAGAGAAAATGGTGTTTCGGATTGGTTCGGCGGTAAGTGCTTCAGGTTCTTCGCCAAGAGGGCAATGTGGTGGATGGAAAGGATCACCTTCTTCTTGTCTCCAATGATTGAGGAGGCTACGAACCCATCCCCAATTCATCCAGAATAGATGATGGCTGATTGGTTGATCCATTACGGTCACACTGCTTTCGGAGCTTGAGTGAGATTCCATTTCGGAATTCGAGGGACTTGAACTAATGACGAATTCCATTTTGTACGATTGAATAAGGGATTTTTCGATATGAAATGAGTTTCCGGCTATAGGATGGTATTCTAATTACATAGGATATATATATATATATATATATATATATATATATATATATATATATATATAGCAAAAGATTTCGTAGATTACGGAGGAATTTACGGGATATGTCAGGCAAAGTTTACAGTAACGGATACGCTAAGATATGAATTAACAGATACGCTAAGATATGAATTTTTTCTATACACTATTCATGCAATCAATGCAGCAAGACGTATCTAGACTAAAAATGATAAGCTGGCAATTTCCTAAGGATGATAAGTAGGTAATTTTTGACACAAAATGATAAGCAAAACTTTTGACATGCAGACACAGTCGAAGTCCAGACTCACTAATGCATCCTAACGACTTTTCAGTTAAACACACTAATGTAGACCTGGTTCGCTAAGACCACCGCTCTGATACCACATGAGACGACTCGTCCTAATCCATAAGGACGAATACAATAACATATGATTACATCGCCAGATATTTGACCTCTATATGATACATTTTACAAATATTGCATTCGTTTTTAAAAGACAACCTTTTATTACATCGAAAGTTGACAGACATGCATACCATTTCATAATATCCAACTTATAAATGACCTAATCTGTCATTTACTTAATAATAATCTCTATTGAACTCAACGACTTGAATGCAACATCTTTTGAAATATGTCATGAATGACTCCAAGTATTATCTTTAAAATGTGCAAATACACAGCGGAAGATTTCTTTAATACCTGAGAATAAACATGCTTAAAAGTGTCAACCAAAAGGTTGGTGAGTTCATTAGTTTATCATCAATATTCATTTTCATCATTTTTATAGACCACAAGATTTTCATTTCCATTTCTCATAAATAAACATCCCATACATAGAGATAAAAATCATTCATATGGGTTGAACACCTGGTAACCGACCTTAACAAGATGTGTAACATCCCGCGTTTTTCCGTTAAATTTATTTTAACACCGTCTTTTTTTTTTAATGACATCTTTCGTCACCTATATTTGTACACTTCGTTAACTAGTGTTCTTGATAATCCCGTTAATCAATTACAACATCTCTCGTTAACTTGCGTTTTAAAAATATTCGATCGGTTAAATTTCGCACCCGCTTTGAAACTCGAGGGACCGGAGTTGCCAAATGGGCAAACTAGTTGACTAGGTCAACTAGTCAACCCATTTTTCCACCATTCATTCATTCCATCATCTCCCTCATCTCTTTTCTCCCCATCTCAAGAACTCACACATAAACCCATTCCATTCATTCATCATCTAAATTCAATCTTGGAAGCTCACAACAAATCCGACTACATATTCTTGATCCTCTCATCATTCTCTACGATTTGATACTAACCACACCGATTTTGGGTAACTTTCTAAAAACTCTAGATTTCTATAAATTCGTGTTTTTGACTTGAAATTGTGTTAGTTAGTGTCTATGGCTCGTGTCTAGCATGAATATATGTTTTGTTTGCTCGATTTGTTGATTTGAGTAACTAGTTTGAACTTTTGAAGTGGGTTAGCTTAATCTTTGATTTTGGATGATTGAAAGTTGTTAAATTGTTAAAGTTCATGTTTTAATTGTGTTACTAGTATCACTAGCTTCGTTTTGATGCGTAGGTTGATTAAGAAAACTTCAAAAACATGAATATTGATTTTTGTGGATTTTGGTTAGGGTTTGATAGACTTAAAACGAGCTTTTGATGCTTTGAATGTCGTGAAATGTTATTTGTGAGTGTTTAGTTGTAATGTATGTTTCATTACCTTCAAAACGGCATATCATACATGTAAATTGGTTGCCCGAATCATGAAATGCGTTTTACAAACTTGAAACTTTGATTATGAACGTTTAATGCGGTTTTGGGTTGTTGTAAGTGTTGAATTTCTTGATGAAATGTGTCTAGGTGTTTTCCTCGTCAAATTACCTTTCCGATGATATAAGATACATGTTCTAATTGTTTGCGGATCATAAGATGTGGTTATTTGGTTTTAGCTCGTGCATACTTTGAAAAACAGAAAAGTGTCTGCCCAGATGGTGGCGCGGCGCGCCCCATCCCCGCGCGGCGCGCGGATTGGCCTGGCCAGATTCTGCTTTGTTTGGCGCATTTCACGCGAAATGTTTGACTAGCTATCGACCTCCGATTCACATGAAACTTGTTTTAATATACTTGTATATGAATAATTAGCATAGAAAAATAGTCCGGGGCCCGACCCGAACATGTTGACTTTTTCGTTGACTTTGACCAAGTTTGACTTTTAGTCAAACTTAACCAAACTTTTATACAATCATTCTAACATGCTTTTATACTTGTTTCTTGTATGAAACTTGACAACGTGATTCACATGCTATACTTAATCGAGTCGTAACGAGCCATAGGACTAATTGAACACATTTTACCCGACCTTGTATCGTAACCGGTTAATTGACACAACTTACTTGTTTAGGTCAAGGCTAAGCAATTTTCATGCACACGTTTACTTTGTGAAGTACATTTATACTCGTGCACTCGAGGTGAGATCATAGTCCCACCTTTTCAACAACTTTTTATACTTTTAAATTGTGGGCTGAGAAACATATACTTTGTTACATTTTGTACTACTTACTTTTATACTTTGAACACAAGTACAAGGAAAACAAACATTCCACAGCGAGTTAGAACAAAAATCCTCAATTCGATTATCATTAGTTACACTTGCAGGGTGTAAGCGAGAACTTATATTGTGTGGCCATACGGGTTTGACAAACCCTCATTACGGACGGTTCGCTACCGTCTACGGATGAAATATATTTTCGAGAAACAGTGTATGTTCTAACACTATTGTGATGAGGTTCTATGGAAGGAAACGTTAAGTCTTGATAATTGGGTGCTCGCGAACAATACTTTTGGAATGCAAACGATTTTGATAATCAACTATGGGAATACTAAATCTTGTGGTTCAAAAACAACGTTTACAAATACACCTATGATTTCACCAACATTTTTCGTTGACAGTTTTCTATATGTTTCTCAGGTTCATACTCGGCTACTTGATACATGCTTCTGCACACTTTGATTACTTGCTTGAGGTCAAGCATACATGCATACGCTAGTGATAGCACTTTTGGATTCAAACTTTTGTTTACATACTTACGCTATTTATAGCAACTGTGTTTTTCAACTTATATTATGTCGCAAGTTATTTCATTTATACTTTATGACTTTTGTAAACTTAGACTTGTTGTCGAACGGTTTTGTAAACTAAACTTGCAAGTCTTGTACCTTTCAAATGAATGCGACATAATTTTGGTCAAACGAGTCTCATATAGGGACTACGACCACGCAACGGGACCTAAGTTAACGGCGCCGTCAATAACGGTTTTGGTCGGGTCGTTACAAGTGGTATCAGAGCGTTGGTTGTAGAGAACTAGGATGCATTAGTGTGTCTAACAGAGTCGTTAGGACGCATTAGTAAGTCTAGACTACAACCGGATAGTTAATCATTGCATTCTGACATACATTTGCTATAGATAGCACTTACTTGACTACTTGTGCATTATACTTGAATCATTCTTAGGAAAACTTCTTAATGGTACCAAGTTTTCATCTTACGAACTCGTATTCCGCCACTTTTTGGTAACACACGTAAATTCATGATTCATACACGTATGGATGACGACGACTTCATTAGTCACACTTGTTCGGGAACTCTGTCTCCCGGATTGTTATTTGCCACCGTTTCAACTTACTATCGGTTTCCCACTAGTGTTTCTTACTATCTACTTTTTGGTGTTACTACCATCACTACTCTAGGTGAGTATCGTCATCAACATTTATCACTACGGTTGCGTGCTACTCGTTATCATGACTCGTTACTCTTTTCATACCTGAATACCTTATTGTCTGACTCGAACCACATTGACGTGAACAATCATTTATACACTTCCCTCGGGGAACGCTTCTTTATAGTTGCACTAATTCTTTCGATTCAATACGAGTCACGTTAGAGACGTCGTTACACTTTGTTTATTTTAAACTTCACGATTACACGAACTTGAATCTATAGAGTGATGTGGGAATGGAGGTATGAGTTAGCGTAATATAACGACACTCGATCAACGTGGTTATATTACGGTAAGACATACCAAAGTTCTAGTGACGCGTGATGGTGGTTAGACTCGATCAACCTAAACACCACCATGTGCCATGTACATGACTTCATCTTTTCAGGTTTGGACATCCGAAAACTCCGAGAATATTTATAACAACCATACCGGGGACACACCTTCAATTATTGTCAAATTATATTTATGCTTCCGAATGAATTACCGATTCCATTCGACTTCAACCGTATGTCACACGGGTATACTAGCTCGTCCTCGCGCAGTCTTATTGACTAACTACAATTTACTCGTTATGCTCACATCGGGGCGGGAACTTCTTTTGCATCACCCTCGTACTTCTGGTTCAGGAGGTCCTTATTCTAAATTCTCAATGGAGAGCGACTCTTCACGTCATACAAGTATTCGCCGCGAGGGTGGATAGTCCTAACAATCATTTTCAAAACCCGATAAGAACTTGCCCCGACGAACGTTTTTGGAAACCGATAAATCTTCCGCGACGCGAATTTTCTTGAGAAACTTGTCCTAGCTAACGTTTTCAATTCCTAGCAAACTTGTTCAATATGCCTTAGGGAAATATACCCCGTTTCGGATCGAGATCCTCGTTTCACTTCTAGATTTTGGAGTACCTTACAAAAAGCCTCGGGACCGCATTTAGACATGAGTACCGCGTACCATCCACAACCCGACGGACCGAACAAACATGCGATTTAAACCTTGGAAACCATAATACAAGTTTGTATTACCAACTTCAAATTTACTTGAGAAAAGTATTTTCCTTTAACCGAATCCTCGTACTACAATGATTTTCATTCGAGTTTTAACGTCACTCCTTTTGAAACCACATGTGACCGGAAACGTCATTCTCCTTTGTCGAACCAAGTAAACGATGATCAATTCACCGGGGCCGAGGTTATTCATGAGCAACCGAGAAAATTTATTCATATTCAGGTAAAACCCTACGCGACTCGTAATCACCAAGAGCTACGCCGATGTTAGACGTAAACATTTCAAATTCCACGTGGGAAACCGCGTCACGTTAAGAGTCGCACCTTGGAAAGGTGCAATCCGTTTCGGGAAAACGTAGGAAGCTAAATCCGCGATATTTTGATCCTTTAAATTCTTGGGGTGTTTTGGACCCGTCGCTAACCGTTTAGACTTTTCCGACTCATTTTGGGTCTCCGTTTATCCTACATTCGATGTATCAACTCAAAGACGTGTTTTGCGAAACGAGAACTTGTTATCTCCTTTGATGAACTCACTATCGACGATAACCCTCACTTCCTAGGAGGACCGGTTGAAACCATAAATCGTGAAGCCAAACCTTAAAACAACATATGATCCCGACCGTCAAAAATTCGTTGAAATACCCTAGAACGTACTTCTCCCTCATTCGTAGAATTGGCAACACAAGATCTCGAGGAAGATTCAACAACTACTACTTCCAACTAAATTTCGGGACGAAATTTCTTTTGAGGTGTGGATAATGTAACATCCCGCGTTTTTCCGTTAAATTTATTTTAACACCGTCTTTTTTTTTTAATGACATCTTTCGTCACCTATATTTGTACACTTCGTTAACTAGTGTTCTTGATAATCCCGTTAATCGATTACAACATCTCTCGTTAACTTGCGTTTTAAAAATATTCGATCGGTTAAATTCCGCACCCGCTTTGAAACTCGAGGGACCGGAGTTGCCAAATGGGCAAACTAGTTGACTAGGTCAACTAGTCAACCCATTTTTCCACCATTCATTCATTCCATCATCTCCCTCATCTCTTTTCTCTCCATCTCAAGAACACACACATAAACCCATTCCATTCATTCATCATCTAAATTCAATCTTGGAAGCTCACAACAAATCCGACTACATATTCTTGATCCTCTCATCATTCTCTACGATTTGATACTAACCACACCGATTTTGGGTAACTTTCTAAAAACTCTAGATTTCTATAAATTCGTGTTTTTGACTTGAAATTGTGTTAGTTAGTGTCTATGGCTCGTGTCTAGCATGAATATATGTTTTGTTTGCTCGATTTGTTGATTTGAGTAACTAGTTTGAACTTTTGAAGTGGGTTAGCTTAATCTTTGATTTTGGATGATTGAAAGTTGTTAAATTGTTAAAGTTCATGTTTTAATTGTGTTACTAGTATCACTAGCTTCGTTTTGATGCGTAGGTTGATTAAGAAAACTTCAAAAACATGAATATTGATTTTTGTGGATTTTGGTTAGGGTTTGATAGACTTAAAACGAGCTTTTGATGCTTTGAATGTCGTGAAATGTTATTTGTGAGTGTTTAGTTGTAATGTATGTTTCATTACCTTCAAAACGGCATATCATACATGTAAATTGGTTGCCCGAATCATGAAATGCGTTTTACAAACTTGAAACTTTGATTATGAACGTTTAATGCGGTTTTGGGTTGTTGTAAGTGTTGAATTTCTTGATGAAATGTGTCTAGGTGTTTTCCTCGTCAAATTACCTTTCCGATGATATAAGATACATGTTCTAATTGTTTGCGGATCATAAGATGTGGTTATTTGGTTTTAGCTCGTGCATACTTTGAAAAACAGAAAAGTGTCTGCCCAGATGGTGGCGCGGCGCGCCCCATCCCCGCGCGGCGCGCGGATTGGCCTGGCCAGATTCTGCTTTGTTTGGCGCATTTCACGCGAAATGTTTGACTAGCTATCGACCTCCGATTCACATGAAACTTGTTTTAATATACTTGTATATGAATAATTAGCATAGAAAAATAGTCCGGGGCCCGACCCGAACATGTTGACTTTTTCGTTGACTTTGACCAAGTTTGACTTTTAGTCAAACTTAACCAAACTTTTATACAATCATTCAACATGCTTTTATACTTGTTTCTTGTATGAAACTTGACAACGTGATTCACATGCTATACTTAATCGAGTCGTAACGAGCCATAGGACTAATTGAACACATTTTACCCGACCTTGTATCGTAACCGGTTAATTGACACAACTTACTTGTTTAGGTCAAGGCTAAGCAACTTTCATGCACACGTTTACTTTGTGAAGTACATTTATACTCGTGCACTCGAGGTGAGATCATAGTCCCACCTTTTCAACAACTTTTTATACTTTTAAATTGTGGGCTGAGAAACATATACTTTGTTACATTTTGTACTACTTACTTTTATACTTTGAACACAAGTACAAGGAAAACAAACATTCCACAGCGAGTTAGAACAAAAATCCTCAATTCGATTATCATTAGTTACACTTGCAGGGTGTAAGCGAGAACTTATATTGTGTGGCCATACGGGTTTGACAAACCCTCATTACGGACGGTTCGCTACCGTCTACGGATGAAATATATTTTCGAGAAACAGTGTATGTTCTAACACTATTGTGATGAGGTTCTATGGAAGGAAACGTTAAGTCTTGATAATTGGGTGCTCGCGAACAATACTTTTGGAATGCAAACGATTTTGATAATCAACTATGGGAATACTAAATCTTGTGGTTCAAAAACAACGTTTACAAATACACCTATGATTTCACCAACGTTTTTCGTTGACAGTTTTCTATATGTTTCTCAGGTTCATACTCGGCTACTTGATACATGCTTCCGCACACTTTGATTACTTGCTTGAGGTCAAGCATACATGCATACGCTAGTGATAGCACTTTTGGATTCAAACTTTTGTTTACATACTTACGCTATTTATAGCAACTGTGTTTTTCAACTTATATTATGTCGCAAGTTATTTCATTTATACTTTATGACTTTTGTAAACTTAGACTTGTTGTCGAACGGTTTTGTAAACTAAACTTGCAAGTCTTGTACCTTTCAAATGAATGCGACATAATTTTGGTCAAACGAGTCTCATATAGGGACTACGACCACGCAACGGGACCTAAGTTAACGGCGCCGTCAATAACGGTTTTGGTCGGGTCGTTACAAGATGCATATAGAATATCCCCATCATTCCGGGACATCCTTCGAACATGATAAATTCGAAGTACTAAAGCATCCGGTACTTTGGATGGGGCTCGTTGGGCCCGATAGATCTATCTCTAGGATTCGCGTCAATTAGGGGCCATTTCCGTTACCTAATTCTTAGGCTACCAAGCTAAAAAGGGGCATATTCGATTTGATAATCCAACCATAGAATGTAGTTTCGATTACTTGTGTCTATTTCGTAAGACATTTATAAAAGCAGCGCATGTATTCTCAGTCCCAAAAAGATATTTCAAAAGCACTTAAAAATGGAGCAAATGAAACTCACCATAATGTATTTCGTAGTAAAAATACATGTAACGTCATTGAACAAGTGCAAGGTTGGCCTCAGATTCACGAACCTAAATTAATTATATATATTTATATGTTGGTCAATATTTGTCTATCAAATTAGGTCAAGTCATAGTGTACCACAATCCTAATGCTCGAGACTAATATGCAAAAGTCAACAAAAGTCAATTTGACTCAATAATGATTTTCAAAATTTATACATGATTATTATATAGTTTAAATATCGTCATTTTATATTTTTAAATATTTTTTAAAAGGTTTATTAGAGTAAATAATATAATTCATTTTTTTATAAATTAAAATTTTATATTAAAATATACTCTTATATATCTTAAGTAATAAAATTTATAAAGTTCATTTAATATCATAAAAATAATATGATAGGTATTATTAATGTAATTATATTACACGTAGTAAAATATGTTTATATCACATATTTATTTGATAAGATAATATCTATAATAATAGTAAGTAAAAGTTGTATTATTTTGTAATAATAATTATTATTATTCTACTAATAATAACAACAATATTTATTTTTACTAAAAATGATATTATGATAAAATGATAATTTTTTTATTATTAATAATACTAAAATGATATTGATATTTTATATTAACATTGATATTCCTATAAATAATATTTTTTGTAAAAATGATAGTTTTAATATTAATAATACTTTTAATAATAATGATGATAAAAATAATGAAAATGATATTTTTATCTAAATCTATATCTTACCATATTTTTATTTCATCATGATATTCATACTCATTATTTCCTAATCAATTTATTAATAGCTTTTAATTGTCTTTTATATCGCGTTCATATTAATGATAATAATAGTAATCAAAATAATTAGGTGTTACTAATATTAGTTTTAATTATAATAATACTAATAATAATAATAAATATTATGATAATATTAATGATAATACTAATAACTATTTTAATGATAATAATAGTGATAAGACTAATTATAACTTTAACGATAGTAATAATAATAAAAATAACAATTTTTAATGATAATATCTTTTATTGGCAATGATAATAATAATAATAATAATAATAATAATAATAATAATAATAATAATAATAATAATAATAATAATAATAATTAGATAAAAACTATAACGACGATAATAATTATCATTTTTAATAATAATACAAAAATTCAATTGACTATAACTTCTAATCCGTTCATCGAAACCATTCGATATCTAAATGAAAAGTTCTTAATTTTCGCTAGCTTTCCAACGAAATGCATATCTTATACCTTATCTCAATCGCATATGTAACTAATTCAGGATTCAACATAACCTATCTAATGACAATATCAAAAATACAAGCATGCATAATCCTATATACTCGAGCACTAGTCAGGGATACACTATTAATATGTAAAAATTAAATTATGAGTGCTTACGTATCAATATTGAGATTCAATATTGCAGGAAAGGTACGTAGACGCAACGGAGATGATAAACACTAGTTTGACCTCACGAGCATACCCTCGAACATTACCCATAACCTCCATAGCTATAACCCATAATTTCCTTAGCTCTATCCCGCTCATAAAAACCCGTTTTGAAATAGCTCGCTCATGACCTCGTCGTAGTATTTTATGCATAATACTAATAATAGTAAGATTTTATAACAATAATAATAATAATAATAATAATAATAATAATAATAATAATAATAATAATAATAATAATAATAATAATAATAATAATAATAATAATAATAATAATAATAATAATAATAATAATAATAATAAATTTAATATAAATATTACGGAGTATGATATATGTGTGTGTGCAGAGGTGAATTCGATCGAGTTTTATAAACCCGTTTGGTGAACCTCAGCTCCGCGATTGCGGAGCCCTCAGTTACAGCTCATTCCCACTTCATTTTTCTGCCGACGGTTTATATATATATATATATATATATATATATATATATTAAATCTTTATAATTAATTAAATATTATATTATATTTACATGCATAGTTAACTTGTAATTTTAGTTTCAAAGACTTGTACATTGACACAAGACTATAGTCTCGGTTTCCGTTTCTCGAACGCGTCTTCGTACTCTTAGAAAACTAGTACTTTATGTTTTGTGTAACGTACCTTTATATATAACAAGACTCAAATCAATGAAAAATAATCCCACTCAAAGTGTAACTTATTCATTTGAGTGTTTTGGTCATTTGCTTCTTTAAATCAATGGCTCATTTTTTATTACAATATATTATTGTAAATTAAACGTTTTATGATTAGTCAATATTATACTTTAACACTTTGTAATATATATATATATATATATATATATATATATATATATATATATATATATATATATATATATATATATATATATATATATATATATTTATATATTCATTTAAAAATATACATATTGTATGTAATTGAAATATTTATTTAATCATATAATATTTAGTTTTTCAAAACTAATTATGTTTTAAAATCATATTTAAAAAAAAAAATATAACAACATGTAACGTTTACACTTTAAAACCTAATCTGATATTATTCATTTTTATGTTAGTATTTATTTGAAAACATTTCTAAATATCAATTGAATCAAATAACTAATGTTACTATCATTTACTTAACTAATTCGAAATCATATACATAATCATGTTTTAACACACGTTGCAAGTCATTTATATAATTAGTTCTAATCAATAACATTCCAACTTATGTATATATTTAAATTCATTCTTTAAAAGGTTTCTTTTATATCAATAAACGATTTCAATATTATGAAAACTAAATAATTATCTTATCAAAAGACACGAGGCAATTATTTCTTTATAAAGTTAAGCAGAAATCTCCACTAACCTTTGTCCAGTTATCATTAATTGACACATTTGTCCTTAAATGTAAATTACTTTACCATTTATTCTGAATACCGTTAAAAAGGAATAGATTTCACATATCATAGTGGTCCTCATAACAGAGACATGTAATCTTAATTCAATGTATCTGATAATTCAATCATTTGATATTATCTTCTAATTCCCTCGATAAACATGTTGAAACAAATACGTTCATGTAAAGTATTATACGTTTAATACTTTGTTAATATTTTCAAATTTATAATATATACATGTATATATATATATATATATATATATATATATATATATATATATATATATATATATATATATATATATATATATATATATATATATATATATATATATATATATATATATATATATATATATATAATCATATCCATTTATATACTGGTTCGTGAATCGTCGAAACTTGGTCGAGATTAAATGAATGTATGAGCATAATTTAAAATTCTTGAGATTTAACTTAACAACTTTGCTTATCGTGTCGGAATAATATAAAGATTAAATTTTAAATTTGGTCGGAAATTTTCGGGTCGTCACACATTTGAATATAATAATAATAATTATTATTATTATATTATTATGGGGTGTTTTGTAAAACATTGTACTATTTGTTTTAAAGTTTATACATATAGTTATGCATGTGTTTTATCATAAGATTGTACATAATGTCTCAAATATTGTACATATGATAATGAGATATTTTATCATAAAGTTGTACATTATGCTTCATATATTATACAATTAACATGTTAATTTTTTTTATTAAATATAATTATTTATTTTTATGACATTATCATGGGAGTTTAAAAAAATTTTTATTTTAGAATTTTGTTTAAACTTAAATAAGATTTATTTATGACATTATCACTTTAAAGATATAAATTAAATGTACAACACATGACTTACCAAACTTTTGATAAATATTCTTATATGAAAATTTAAAGAACAGTTGTTAAATATAGCTAAAAATCAATGGTTTAATAGCACTTGCACTAAAAATACAAAATCATAGTACACAATGGTAAGCTTCTTTTAATATTTCAAAACAAAATTAGTATGTTTTTTTAAGCTTATGGAGTGTAAGTCTCCTTTTAAAATTAAATTTTAATATCTTAAGAAAAAATGATAGATTTTTTTTTTCCAATTATGTTAATAATTACTTCCTTTATTTATTTATTTATTTAAATTATTAAAATATTAATGACATCACCATGATTGTTTTGAAGAAGTCATGTGTCAAATAATAGATTAAAATATAGTTAGGATGACATTATTATTTTAGTAATTTAATAGAAAGTATAGACTAGTTTTAAGGGATGGGCTAAGGCCCGATTGAAGTGTGATAGGCCTGGGGAAATCCTGTGAAACGACAGAAGTATGGGACAAACGGGTGCTTGTGTTGTTATTAATAATAGAATGTATAGATAGATACGCACACTTTTTTCTTATATTTCTTTCTTCTAAATGGGTTCATCAATATTTTACATCGGTTTAAAAATTTTGAAAGGTTTGCTCTGACTTGAAAAATGTGCCAACCTTTCTTTCCTTTTTTGAATCCTCCTCCGTCAACTGCTTTCTTTTCCGATCTAATCTTGATTTAATTTCTTCTTCTTTAATTCTGGTAGCAACACTATGTATTTGTGTACAATCTTAACTATAATCAAACGTTAGCTGTTTCCCAAAAAAACCCCAAAACAGTTAAAAAAACCCTATCTACTTTTATCCAAATTCCGGCAACCTTTTTCTTCCATCTCATCTTTATTTTCTGCCGTTTTGTAACCGTTCTTGGTCTCCGTCGCTTCCGGCCACCTGCATCTCGCCGGTGGTTCGCTTTTTTCGCTTTTATTGTGTGAATATGGTCGTTCGCCGCTGTTTCTCTGTTTTCGGCGACGAGTTTAACCAGTCGGCATCTCCGTTCTTCCTATGAATTCCAGGCGATGATTCTGCATTTTTTCTCGGGATCTGGGTTTAGTTTGGGATTAGGATTGCCGTTTGACAGGTTAGGGTTTCGTCGGTGTGTGTTGGGGATCGTTTTGTTGGCTGTTGTCGTCCTTTCCTTCCGTCGGCGCCGTCTGCTTCTGGTGGTGACGGTAGGCGACGAATCTCGACGGGATTCTACCTCTCTATTTGGTATGTTTTCGGCTCTGATTTTAGGTTTTTGGTTAATTGTGGTTAACATGGCAGCTATTGGATGTTTGTGTGTTGAAATCCGGTGATTCCGGCAATTTCTGGCGACCATATAGTTGCCCCGCTACCGTTCCGCTGCCTTTAGTGGATGCTGAGGTTGGTGTGGGGATTTTGGTGGTCCTGGTGCCGCCATAGTTACTGCCGATCCTCGGCGGCTACGGGTGGCGGTTTACGGAGGTAGGTGGCTATTTTAGTTGCTTGACGGTTGTTTGGCGGCTTCTAGAGACTACCGGCGGCAAGAAGTTAACTCTTGTTACTTTCCACGCTGTTGGCGGTCGTTGGAGGCTACCAGCGACCTACGATTACCGGAATCAACGGGTTTGTAAAGGTACTCTGAAAATTCGACGATGATAGCCGGGATTCTATTGGTTTGGTGTTGTAATTTGTACTGTTCGGTTGTCGTTGCGCTGTAATTTTCATGCCTCTCCCGTAGTCGAGTCTTTTCGGGTGCACTCGATGTCGTTGCCGGCGTGTTTCGACCTTGTTGACCATGGTAAATTGATGTATTTTGAAGTAGTTCTCTCGGGATCCTTTTATCCGCTCGAACGGGGTTTGATCTTACTTGACGTGCTTGTGGGCCTCTGATTAGGAGTGTTATGGGTTCTTCGTGTACGAGGGGTTACTTTGAAGTGCAGGCCTCGGGTTAGGTGCTGCTAGAGTGCCCGACGTTCTTTTTAGTGTGCGGCTTCTTAGTAGTTGAGATTATGAAGTTAGACATGTTCCCGGTTTTATGTTGTGTTTAGATTTAGGTTTGGTTGTTACTAGTTTGTTGTATTATTTCAATTTCAACGTGCTCGCTCTCTATCAATCATTGTTCTCGTCCAATGTGTAGGACGACCAGAGCGAGCCCTTACAATTTCAATCATTGTCGTTTGTTTGTAACACCGGATCTTTACGATCTTTATATATATATATATATATATATATATATATATTTTCGCCGGAAAAAAAATGGGTTCATCAATTGATTGGTCATCTCCTTGCACGTCAGCGTATATTTCCCTTCTTTCTTTTCGATGATCGGTGTGATTTACCCCAACTTTGATTGACGTCTACTACAATTAACAATTCATGTCCACTATCTTCTTTAGAGAATACTCCTTCCGTCTCTAATTTATTGTCTAGTATTTCATATTGAAATTTCTCAAATTAATTATCCACTTATATAGGTAGAAAAAAATACTCCACAATTTTAAGTTCTATGACCTTAATGAATATGGATAGCATTAAAGAAGAAAGAAAAGATAATGATAAAACTACAAAGTGAACAATAATACAATGTGATAATTAATTTTTTTTTAAGTGTATATTTTTTACTTAGTATTACGAAATTTTTACTTGATATTACGAAAATTTTACTTTATTAAATTGGGACGTAGTGATGGAGTAATACGATCACGATTAAAACTTATCTTTTAGTTCAAGCGGTACTGACCTGACAACTAACAATGTTACCTGACATCTAACAATGTTAGAGGTCAGAAGTTCAACTCTAGGGGACTACAACATTGCACACAAGGTTGTTTATTTCCTGACCTTGAAATCCACTCAAGGTTGCCTTTCGCATATTGCGTTACGGGGACAACATGGAGGGGGTTTCTGGTCATGCCCTCATATTGAAATGAGTTTCTTTCAGGGCATCAATTGGGACGGATTATGTAACTGCGAGAGATGGTCGTGTAGGTTGTTTAGTCCATGAGTAATCCCAAACTGTTATTAAAAAAAATAAGGTTATTCGCTCTCTTAGTGTTTGCAACCTAGAAGCTTATATTTTTTCCTTCGTAGTGTATCTCTATCAAAACATCGACATATGTATGAACTGTTTATTTATTATCTATTTATTACCATCCCATTTACCATTTTTATTTTCAAAATATACGGAGTAATCCTATAATTACGCCTAAAAGAGGTTCTTCGAAATCTTTGACTCGAATTCAACTTTTCACATACACGTATAATTTAATTTAATTGGTAACCAACTCAACTGAATAAACAGATAAAAATGAATATGAGTACGATTATGATTGATTACGATTCTTTTATTATAGTTGGTTATTGCGTTCGTATCTAGTAAATAAATAAATAAATAAATAACTATAATTAATTAGTATAATATTCTGGATAAAGCATGAATTCGGGTAAATTTTTTAATTTTTTATTTATTTTTTTGGCGGAAAATACGAAAACTCATATAGATAACGAAGACGTTTTCCAAGAGAAAATCCTTCAACCAATAGTACAAGAATGAAACCTGTGAGGCTCGAACCTATAACACGGTATAAAATAAATTATCTATAACCAAACCTCACCTAACGGAATCCAAACGAAACCGTACAAACCTGACTAGAATATCAACAAACCTAAGAACATAAAACATAAACATACACATCAAAAAAATAGACCGAGACGAAAAACTAACCAACGCATGTAGCAGCTTTTTTCATTCTACCATCAATGATTTCCCGGTGAATTCTTTTGTCCGACCGATTTTCAATCTTGAAGGTAAGCGCACTTGAGGATCCACCGCCAACCAAAGTATCCGTCAAGAGAAGAGACAACCCTTGGTCGGCAGACACCACGTTCGAAGAACTTCCAAACCGAGTAACAACTTGAGCTTCCAAAAACAAATATTAAATCGCTTCTCCGTAATCCAAATCGTCACCATTATCTTTAAGAGTATAGGAACACGAAGCGGCTTTATCGTTCCTCCTATTTTTCGAGTTCTTACGAACAGTTTCACTTTGATTATTCGCTTTTCTTCGATCAACCAAATCTTCATCTTCTTTCGAAGCAACCTCGTTCAACATTCAGTTCATAAGCTCCACAAAGCTTTCATATTTCATACCCAAAACTGCATCACATGGGAGGGCTGTCCATTACACTTGGAACCAATAATCCTTGAGTCTAAATCCAAACCGTTCACCTCTTCACCCACAATAACATTAACGTTGGGCATTGACCCATTAAGGGGGCTGCCAAACTAATCCAAAGAACCAAAACAGATTCCAGAACCAAAAACATTGTTGTCAACCTTCTTAGCAAAAGACACTTTTTGCGTAATACTCGAAGGGCTAGTAACCGCAGGTGGTTCAGTCACTAATTCAGCCGATTCATTGAAACCCTCTATGTTATTATCAACAGTAGCAACATCGACTTTCTCATGATCAACCAAATCTTTCGGTTTAACACTTTAACCATTGCCAAACCTAGTAGAGAAGAGTAAACCGGGGCAATAGGCTCCATATTTGTAGGCTCCATAGATTTATAAAAGAACTCGTCTTCCGTCTTTGTCTCGCTTGAAACTGCAAAGCGATTGGTCGACTCAAGCAATCGTTGATCAAAAGAACGAGCTAGGTTACGGTTAAGAATAGAAACATCCGAGATTTCAGAAACTCAAACATCACATCTCGAGCATTTTTTATCCCCCAAATTAACAACAACCACATCGTGAATATGTTTCACTTTGGACGATTTAACAAATGCAAAGAATTCGGGTTAATTATATTGTAAGGCTGCCTGTCATTTAATTCGTTAGTCAAAGACAGAAGTTGTACGTGCAGTAAGAAGTTTAAAGGTAAATAATGCTTACGTGAATTCT
Source organism: Rutidosis leptorrhynchoides (assembly GCF_046630445.1). Taxonomy (NCBI): domain Eukaryota; kingdom Viridiplantae; phylum Streptophyta; class Magnoliopsida; order Asterales; family Asteraceae; genus Rutidosis; species Rutidosis leptorrhynchoides. Next base: position 57,326,491 of record NC_092334.1, on the reverse strand, counting down.
TAATTAATTGATCTTTTATATTTAATTAAGGCTAGGAGGTTTTCAGTAACATTCCATTAAAGAAGATTTGGGTTAATTTGATTTAGGAGAAACAGCTAGCTAAGATTGGTTGGTAATGGCGTCGTTAGAAGTTGTACGCATTTTCCTTCTCATTTTCGAGTAACTCGTTCCTTCTCATTTTCGAGTAACTCGTTAAAGAGATGAGTCGTTATGATAAATTTGTGTACTTTCACCTACATATGATGATGAAGACCAAGAGTTTTCTAATGTAGACCTTCTACGAGAAATTTATAATGAAAATGATGATGTAAAACGAGTTTAAATATGTTTTAAATATTAAAGACAAAATTATATGGGGGTTCCTGTGATGGGGGTTCATGTGGTACGTTCAAAATTACAATCGGAATCCAAAAGAATTTTTTTGACTTGGAGGGTCACTGTGGTATGCATTTGTTTCACGGGGAGTCCATTCGATAACATATGTCAATTTCTTCTGTTAAACTCTGTGATGTGCGGTACACATGAGGGTAAAATGGTCATGTCAAAAAATATTCTAGTTAAATGCATCCCAGGCCGGCAGGCCCACCTCCATCTCATTTCTTCCAAACCCTCCCCGTTCTTTTTCCTTTCCCCACTCTGAAACCCTAATCTCTGAAATCCTCTCCACCTTCATTATTTTTTATTTTTTCAACATCTGGATTACAATCTGTAAAAACCACGACGGCCACCACTGCTGCAAAGACAGCACCATCGCTGCTCTAAAACCACCAAACCACCACCACCATCGCTCTCACTCCAAAATTACCAAACCACGACCACCACGGCTGCTGCAAAATTACTTAACCACCACCACCGCTGCAACAAAATTAAACAACTACAACACGTGGTGGTGACGGCAACGGTTCCAGCGTAGGTAACAAGATCTTGGGCCATTAATTGATTTGTGAAAACTCAACTTTTGTAGCATCTTTTTAAGTTGTAATGCTCTTATCTAATTGGAATGAGATTTTGATCCAAAATTTAATTTGTAAAGTTTTTTATTTAATTCTTGTTTTGAATTGCAGCAATATTCTTCATGTTATGATGAGGATCTGTATATACGGGTTTTTTTATTGTTTCATGATCATAACTTCATCATTTAAATTTGACATAATTATAAAAATGGTCACTGTGGTTTGTCAAAAATTGCATGTTTAGTCACTATAGTTTTTTTTTTTTTTTGCAAGTTTAGTCACTGTGGTTTCAAAAAATTGCAATTTACTCACTGACGTTAATTTGATCCGTTAAGTGTCAGTCACATTCCTAGCATGTGAGGGTATTTTAGTCCTTTTAAATTTTAGACCGAAACTTAAATACTTTTTCTTTTTCTTTCACCTCTCTTCCCACCTAAAATAAATAAATCCTAATTTTTATCCACCAAACATCAAAGATATTTATCATCTTCAAACATCATCAAAACAAATACTCCTATTTAAATCTGCAGCTACATCAAAACAAATACTCCTATCAAATATAAGAAGATACAGATGAAGCTACAGATCTACTTCATCACCACCACCGCTGACGTAATCTGTAATTAATTCCACCATTGGTCACAGCCGTAATTAATTCCATCACCACCACCGGTGACGGAATCCGGTTCATCTACACCTGTGACGGCCTTCATCACCTCCACCATCACCGCCATCACCGTTCACGGCCTTCAACACCTCCACCATCACCGCCATCACCGTTAACGGCCTTCAACACATCCACCATCACCGCTGCCATCGTCGTGTCTCTTGCGGAATTGTTTGCAGATCTGGGTTTTAATCCGTCAGAACTAGAAAGGTTTAATTTGAATATTTGATTAGTTTTTCGTTTTGTTTTGGAGTTTATTTGATGAAAGTGGATGATCTAGTTTAGTTTTTCTTTATGTTTAATGATACGCATAATGATCCATCTCAAAACAAACAAGCATCCCGGCAAGGATCTTACCCGACACCGTCTGTCCCGGAATACGGACCCTTTCCCAACATCCATCCAACATCATCTCAGCAACTTTACCATGCCGGACGAATGGCTAGACCAAGAGCCCGGATGACATACACATAACCGGCATCATACGGCCAGTCATGATAACTATAATCGTGAAAAAACACTTGGAACAAGTGGAGAGCAAAACCTTCCCGGCTAGACTGAGAGCACCGTGATGCCTTAGCCGGAACCAACATGCCGTCAGTATCGTCACGGCATCCCAACCCGACACAAGGATACTCTCCCGAGACAAACACGACGTCCCGGAGAAAGTACATTGTCCTGGAGTAGACACTTCATCCCGGAACGAGTACCTGACAATGAAACAAGCATGAAAACAAGTTGCATGCCACGTCAGCCCGTGAATCTAGGGAAGTTTGTTAGGATCTGTTATTCCCATGAAAAGGACAGGTGCCACGTCACCCCTCGGGATTGACAAAGTTTGTTACAACCATGAAAGGTGAAAGGACCCGTTCATATACATTATAAACGATTCTCAATAGTTGATTACATCGCGAGGTATTTGACCTCTATATGCTACATTTTTCAGACATTGCATTCGTTTTTAAAAGATAAACTCTCTTTACATCGAAAATTGACAGGCATGCATACCATTTCATAAGATTCAACTATAAATGACCTAATCTGTCATTTACTTAATAATAATCTCTATTGAACTCAACGACTTGAATGCAACGTCTTTTGAAATATGCCATGAATGACTCTAAGTAATATCTTTAAAATGAGCAAATGCACAGCGGAAGATTTCTTTAACACCTGAGAATAAACATGCTTTAAAGTGTCAACCAAAAGGTTGGTGAGTTCATTAGTTTATCATAATCGATCATTTTCATCATTTTAATAGACCACAAGAATTTCATTTCCAGTTCTCAAAAATATACGTCCCATGCATAGAGACAAAAATCATTCATATGGATTGAACGCCTGGTAACCGACATTAACAAGATGCATATAAGAATATCCCCTATCATTCCGGAAAATCCTTCGGACATGATAAAAACGAATTCGAAGTACTAAAGCATCCGTTACTTTGGATGGGGTTCGTTAGGCCCAATAGATCTATCTTTAGGATTCGCGTCAATTAGGCGTGCACTAATTCTCAAAATTAGTGATGTTCCCTAATTCTTAGGCTACCAAGCAAAAAGGGGCATATTCGGCTTCGATCATTCAACCATATAATGTAGTTTCGATTACTTGTGTCTATTTCGTAAAACATTTATAAAAATTGCGCATGTATTCTCAGCCCAAAAATATAAAGGGTAAAAAGGCAAATGAAACTCACCATACTGTATTTCGTTGTAAAAATACATATAACATCATTGAACAAGTGCAAGGTTGGCCTCGGATTCACGAACCTAAATTAATTATATATATTTATGTGTTGGTCAATATTTGTCTAACAAATTAGGTCAAGTCATAGTGTACCACAATCCTAATGCTCGAGACTAATATGCAAAAGTCAACAAAAGTCAATTTGACTCAAAATAATTTCCAAAAATCTATACATGATTAATATATAGTTTAAATATCGTCGTTTTATATTTTTAAATATTTTTAAAAGATTTATTAGAGTAAATAATATAATTCATTTATTAATAAATAAAATTTTATATTAAAATTTATATAATAAAATATACTTTTATATATATTAAGTAATAAAATTTATAGGGTTCATTTAATATCATAAAGATAATATGATAGGTATTATTAAATTAATTTATTACACGTAGTAAAATATGTTTGTATCACATATTTATTTGATAAAATAATATCTATAATGATAGTAAGTAAAAGTTGTATTATTTTGTAATAATAATAATTATTATAAAAATATCAATATTTATAATTATTAAGATGACATTATGATAAAACGATAATTCTAATTATGATAACTTTAATATTTAAGATAATTTTTAATATTATCTTTAAAATAATAATTCTATTTAAAATAATAATAATAATAATGATATTTTATAGTAACAATGACATTTCTATTAAAATGATAATTTTTGTTAAAATGATAGTTTTAATAATAACGATACTTTTAATAATAATAGTAATGATAAAAATAATAAGAACGATAATTTTACCTAAATCAATATCTTATAATATTTTAATTTCATCATGATACTCTTACTCATTATTTCCTAATCGTTTCGTTTAATAGCTTTTAATCGTCTTTTATATCGTGTTCATAATAATGATAATAATAGTAATCAAAATAATTAGGTGTTACTAATATTAGTTTTAATTACAATAATACTAATAATGATAATTACTATGACATTATTAACGATAATGATAATATAATAATAATAATAACAATAACTATTTTTAAATAATGATATATATATTAATAATGATAATAATAATAATGATAATAATAATAATAATAATAATAATAATAATAATAATAATAATAATAATAATAATAATAATAATTAGATAATAATAATAATACTAATTATAACTTTAATGATAATAACGATAGTAATAATAATAAAAATAACAATTTTTAATGATAAATCCTTTTATTGATAAAGATAATAATAATAATAATAATAATAATAATAATAATAATAATAATAATCATAATAATAATAAAATAAAACTAGAACGACGATAATAACGACGATAATAATAATCACTTTTAATAATTATACAAAAATTCGATGGACTATAACTTCAAATCCGTTTATCGAAATCATTCGATATCTAAATGAAAAGTTCTTAATTTTTCGCTAGCTTTCCAACGACATGCATATCTTATACCTTATCTCAGTCGCATATATAACTAATTCAGGATTCAACATAACCTAACTAAAGGCAATATCAAAAGTACAAACATGCATAATCCTATATACTCGAGCACTAGTCAGGGATATACTATTAGTATGTAAAAGTTAAATTATGAGTACTCACGTATCAATATTGAGATTCAATATTGCAGGAAAGGTACGTAGACGCAACGGAGATGATAAACACTATATTGACCTCACGAGCATACCCATGAACCATACCCAATCACCTCCATAGCTATAACCCATAATTTCCTTAATCCTATCCCACTCGAAAAATAATTTTGAAATCACTCGGACAGCACTCCGTCGTAATATTTTATGTATACTAATAATATCTTGAAATAATACGGAGTAAATATATATATGTAAATCGATTGAGAGAGTTTAGAGAAAAATATTTTCAAGTTTCTATAAAATAATGAAACCTATTGAATTCTATTTATAATAGATTTTTGAATTATTAAAGTGAATTATTAAAGTATGAATTATTAAAGTGAATTATTAAAGTATGAATTATTAAAGTGAATTATTAAAGTATGAATTATTAAAGTGAATTATTAAAGTATGAATTATTAAAGTGAATTATTAAAGTTAAAGTAAAGTAAAAATAAAGTAAAGGTAAAGTTTAAGTATAGTAAAAGTATAAAACTATGTACGTATAATACGCGTATAAATATATATAATATTAATTTAAATCATTATATATATTTAATAAAATAAAATATAAATATCGTTATCTTTATCATACTAGTTAAGTAATGAGTTGTCAAAAGTGGTTCTAGATATTTATAAAAGTTATATACGTTTTAATTATAAAGTTCTTTTTTAACTGAAAACGTTTTTGTACGTTTGAAACTGTTTTCCAAAACCAAATATATTTTTAAGAATCATTTTGTTTAAAGGTTAAAATAATGAAAATCGTTATATCATAAAACGTTTTAAAAAAATAGAATCATATATATTCATAATAGGTTTCAAGTTTTTAAATTACAGTCTGTTGGTGAAGCATGGGATAAAGTTCAAAGGTTAAATAAACGTATGAAATCATCTTAATGAAAAATGTCGAGTTACTTAACTTGTCGATATCCAACAGATAAGTTATTTACACTCCACGTTCTTACTTATAAATCACTTTACCATTTTCCGAATGTTGTCAAAAAGAATAGATTTCTTAAATTACAGTGGACCTCATTGAAATGTCCCGTTCTTATTGATTAAAAACGTTCCATATAAATTGATTTCGTTGCGAGGTTTTGACCTCTATATGAGACGTTTTTCAAAGACTGCATTCATTTTTAAAACTAACCATAACCTTTATTTCATAAATAAAGGTTTAAAAAGCTTTACATAGATTATCAAATAATGATAATCTAAAATATCCTGTTTACACACGACCATTACATAATGGTTTACAATACAAATATGTTACATCGAAATCAGTTTCTTGAATGCAGTTTTTACACAATATCATACAAACATGGACTCCAAATCTTGTCCTTATTTTAGTATGCAACAGCGGAAGCTCTTAGTATTCACCTGAGAATAAACATGCTTTAAACGTCAACAAAAATGTTGGTGAGTTATAGGTTTAACATATATATATCAAATCGTAACAATAGACCACAAGATTTCATATTTCAATATACATCCCATACATAGAGATAAAAATCATTCATATGGTGAACACCTGGTAACCGACATTAACAAGATGCATATATAAGAATATCCCCATCATTCCGGGACACCCTTCGGATATGATATAAATTTCGAAGTACTAAAGCATCCGGTACTTTGGATGGGGTTTGTTAGGCCCAATAGATCTATCTTTAGGATTCGCGTCAATTAGGGTGTCTGTTCCCTAATTCTTAGATTACCAGACTTAATAAAAATGGGGCATATTCGATTTCGATAATTCAACCATAGAATGTAGTTTCACGTACTTGTGACTATTTTGTAAATCATTTATAAAACCTGCATGTATTCTCATCCCAAAAATATTAGATTTTAAAAGTGGGACTATAACTCACTTTCACAGATTTTTACTTCGTCGGGAAGTAAGACTTGGCCACTGGTTGATTCACGAACCTATAACAATATATACATATATATCAAAGTATGTTCAAAATATATTTACAACACTTTTAATATATTTTGATGTTTTAAGTTTATTAAGTCAGCTGTCCTCGTTAGTAACCTACAACTAGTTGTCCACAGTTAGATGTACAGAAATAAATCGATAGATATTATCTTGAATCAATCCACGACCCAGTGTATACGTATCTCAGTATTGATCACAACTCAAACTATATATATTTTGGAATCAACCTCAACCCTGTATAGCTAACTCCAACATTCACATATAGAGTGTCTATGGTTGTTCCGAAATATATATAGATGTGTCGACATGATAGGTCGAAACATTGTATACGTGTCTATGGTATCTCAAGATTACATAATATACAATACAAGTTGATTAAGTTATGGTTGGAATAGATTTGTTACCAATTTTTACGTAGCTAAAATGAGAAAAATTATCCAATCTTGTTTTACCCATAACTTCTTCATTTTAAATCCGTTTTGAGTGAATCAAATTACTATGGTTTCATATTGAACTCTATTTTATGAATTTAAACAGAAAAAGTATAGGTTTATAGTCGAAAAAATAAGTTACAAGTCGTTTTTGTAAAGGTAGTCATTTCAGTCGAAAGAACGACGTCTAGATGACCATTTTAGAAAACATACTTCCACTTTGAGCTTAACCATAATTTTTGGATATAGTTTCATGTTCATAATAAAAATAATTTTCTCAGAATAACAACTTTTAAATCAAAGTTTATCATAGTTTTTAATTAACTAACCCAAAACAGCCCGCGGTGTTACTACGACGGCGTAAATCCGGTTTTACGGTGTTTTTCGTGTTTCCAGGTTTTAAATCATTAAGTTAGCATATCATATAGATATAGAACATGTGTTTAGTTGATTTTAAATGTCAATTTAGAAGGATTAACTTTTGTTTGCGAACAAGTTTAGAATTAACTAAACTATGTTCTAGTGATTACAAGTTTAAACCTTCGAATAAGATAGCTTTATATGTATGACTCGAATGATGTTATGAACATCATTACTACCTTAAGTTCCTTGGATAAACCTTCTGGAAAATAGAAAAATGGATCTAGCTTCAACGGATCCTTGGATGGCTCGAAGTTCTTGAAGCAGAATCATGACACGAAAACAAGTTCAAGTAAGATCATCACTTGAAATAAGATTGTTATAGTTATAGAAATTGAACCAAAGTTTGAATATGATTATTACCTTGTATTAGAATGATAACCTACTGTAAGAAACAAAGATTTCTTGAGGTTGGATGATCACCTTACAAGATTGGAAATGAGCTAGCAAACTTGAAAGTATTCTTGATTTTATGTAATTAGAACTTGTAGAATTTATGAAGAACACTTAGAACTTGAAGATAGAACTTGAGAGAGATCAATTAGATGAAGAAAATTGAAGAATGAAAGTGTTTGTAGGTGTTTTTGGTCGTTGGTGTATGGATTAGATATAAAGGATATGTAATTTTGTTTTCATGTAAATAAGTCATGAATGATTACTCATATTTTTATAATTTTATGAGATATTTCATGCTAGTTGCCAAATGATGATTCCCACATGTGTTAGGTGAAATGTCCCGTTCTTATTGATTAAAAATGTTCCATATTAATTGATTTCGTTGCGAGGTTTTGACCTCTATATGAGACGTTTTTCAAAGACTGCATTCATTTTAAAACAAACCATAACCTTTATTTCATCAATAAAGGTTTAAAAAGCTTTACGTAGATTATCAAATAATGATAATCTAAAATATCCTGTTTACACACTACCTTTACATAATGGTTTACAATACAAATATGTTACAACAAAATAAGTTTCTTGAATGCAGTTTTTACACAATATCATACAAGCATGGACTCCAAATCTCGTCCTTATTTAAGTATGCGACAGCGGAAGCTCTTAATAATCACCTGAGAATAAACATGCTTAAAACGTCAACAAAAATGTTGGTGAGTTATAGGTTTAACCTATATATATATCAAATCATAATAATAGACCACAAGATTTCATATTTCAATACAGATCCCATACATAGAGATAAAAATCATTCATATGGTGAACACCTGGTAACCGACATTAACAAGATGCATATATAAGAATATCCCCATCATTCCGGGACACCCTTCGGATATGATATAAATTTCGAAGTACTAAAGCATCCGGTACTTTGGATGGGGTTTGTTAGGCCCAATAGATCTATCTTTAGGATTCGCGTCAATTAGGGTGTCTGTTCCCTAATTCTTAGATTACCAGACTTAATAAAAAGGGGCATATTCGATTTCGATAATTCAACCATAGAATGTAGTTTCACGTACTTGTGTCTATTTTGTAAATCATTTATAAAACCTGCATGTATTCTCATCCCAAAAATATTAGATTTTAAAAGTGGGACTATAACTCACTTTCACAGATTTTTACTTCGTCGGGAAGTAAGACTTGGCCACTGGTTGATTCACGAACCTATAACAATATATACATATATATCAAAGTATGTTCAAAATATATTTACAACACTTTTAATATATTTTGATGTTTTAAGTTTATTAAGTCAGCTGTCCTCGTTAGTAACCTACAACTAGTTGTCCACAGTTAGATGTACAGAAATAAATCGATAGATATTATCTTGAATCAATCCACGACCCAGTGTATACGTATCTCAGTATTGATCACAACTCAAACTATATATATTTTGGAATCAACCTCAACCCTGTATAGCTAACTCCAACATTCACATATAGAGTGTCTATGGTTGTTCCGAAATATATATAGATGTGTCGACATGATAGGTCGAAACATTGTATACGTGTCTACGGTATCTCAAGATTACATAATATACAATACAAGTTGATTAAGTTATGGTTGGAATAGATTTGTTACCAATTTTCACGTAGCTAAAATGAGAAAAATTATCCAATCTTGTTTTACCCATAACTTCTTCATTTTAAATCCATTTTAAGTGAATAAAATTGCTATGGTTTCATATTGAACTCTATTTTATGAATATAAACATAAAAAGTATAGGTTTATAGTCGGAAAAATAAGTTACAAGTCATTTTTGTAAAGGTAGTCATTTCAGTCGAAAGAACGACGTCTAGATGACCATTTTAGAAAACATACTTCCACTTTGAGTTTAACCATAATTTTTGGATATAGTTTCATGTTCATAATAAAAATCATTTTCTCAGAATAACAACTTTTAAATCAAAGTTTATCATAGTTTTTAATTAACTAACCCAAAACAGCCCGCGGTGTTACTACGACGGCGTAAATCCGGTTTTACGGTGTTTTTCGTGTTTCCAGGTTTAAATCATTAAGTTAGCATATCATATAGATATAGAACATGTGTTTAGTTGATTTTAAAATTTAATTAGAAGGATTAACTTTTGTTTGCGAACAAGTTTAGAATTAACTAAACTATGTTCTAGTGATTACAAGTTTAAACCTTTGAATAAGATAGCTTTATATGTATGAATCGAATGATGTTATGAACATCATTACTACCTTAAGTTCCTTGGATAAACCTACTGGAAAATAGAAAAATGGATCTAGCTTCAACGGATCCTTGGATGGCTCGAAGTTCTTGAAGCAGAATCATGACACGAAAACAAGTTCAAGTAAGATCATCACTTGAAATAAGATTGTTATAGTTATAGAAATTGAACCAAAGTTTGAATATGATTATTACCTTGTATTAGAATGATAACCTACTGTAAGAAACAAAGATTTCTTGAGGTTGGATGATCACCTTACAAGATTGGAAGTGAGCTAGCAAACTTGAAAGTATTCTTGATTTTATGTAACTAGAACTTGTAGAATTTATGAAGAACACTTAGAACTTGAAGATAGAACTTGAGAGAGATCAATTAGATGAATAAAATTGAAGAATGAAAGTGTTTGTAGGTGTTTTTGGTCGTTGGTGTATGGATTAGATATAAAGGATATGTAATTTTGTTTTCATGTAAATAAGTCATGAATGATTACTCATATTTTTGTAATTTTATGAGATATTTCATGCTAGTTGCCAAATGATGGTTCCCACATGTGTTAGGTGACTCGCATGGGCTGCTAAGAGCTGATCATTGGAGTGTATATACCAATAGCACATACATCTAAAAGCTGTGTATTGTACGAGTACGAATACGGGTGCATACGAGTAGAATTGTCGATGAAACTGAACGAGGATGTAATTGTAAGAATTTTTGTTAAGTAGAAGTATTTTGATAAGTGTATTGAAGTCTTTCAAAAGTGTATAAATACATATTAAAACACTACATGTATATACATTTTAACTGAGTCGTTAAGTCATCGTTAGTCGTTACATGTAAGTGTTGTTTTGAAACCTTTAGGTTAACGATCTTGTTAAATTTTGTTAACCCAATGTTTATAATATCAAATGAGATTTTAAATTATTATATTATCATGATATTATCATGTATGAATATCTCTTAATATGATATATATACATTAAATGTCTTTACAACGATAATCGTTACATATATGTCTCGTTTAAAAATCATTAAGTTAGTAGTCTTGTTTTTACATATGTAGTTCATTGTTAATATACTTAATGATATGTTTACTTATCTTAGTATCATGTTAACTATATATATATATCCATATATATGTCATCATATAGTTTTTACAAGTTTTAACGTTCGTGAATCACCGGTCAACTTGGGTGGTCAATTGTCTATATGAAACATATTTCAATTAATCAAGTCTTAACAAGTTTGATTGCTTAATATGTTGGAAATATTTAATCATGTAAATATCAATCTCAATTAATATATATAAACATGGAAAAGTTCGGGTCACTACAGTACCTACCCGTTAAATAAATTTCGTCCCGAAATTTTAAGCTGTTGAAGGTGTTGACGAATCTTCTGGAAATAGATGCGGGTATTTCTTCTTCATCTGATCTTCACGCTCCCAGGTGAACTCGGGTCCTCTACGAGCATTCCATCGAACCTTAACAATTGGTATCTTGTTTTGCTTAAGTCTTTTAACCTCACGATCCATTATTTCGACGGGTTCTTCGATGAATTGGAGTTTTTCGTTGATTTGGATTTCATCTAACGGAATAGTGAGATCTTCTTTAGCAAAACATTTCTTCAAATTCGAGACGTGGAAAGTGTTATGTACAGCCGCGAGTTGTTGAGGTAACTCAAGTCGGTAAGCTACTGGTCCGACACGATCAATAATCTTGAATGGTCCAATATACCTTGGATTTAATTTCCCTCGTTTAACAAATCGAACAACGCCTTTCCAAGGTGCAAATTTAAGCATGACCATCTCTCCAATTTCAAATTCTATATCTTTTCTTTTAATGTCAGCGTAGCTCTTTTGTCGACTTTGGGCGGTTTTCAACCGTTGTTGAATTTGGATGATCTTCTCGGTAGTTTCTTGTATAATATCCGGACCCGTAATCTATCTATCCCCCACTTCACTCCAAAAAATCAGAGACCTGCACTTTCTACCATAAAGTGCTTCAAATAGCACCATCTCAATGCTTGAATGGTAGCTGTTGTTGTAGGAAAATTCTGCTAATGGTAGATGTCGATCCCAACTGTTTTCGAAATCAATAACACATGCTCGTAGCATGTCTTCAAGTGTTTGTATCGTCCTTTCGCTCTGCCCATCAGTTTGTGGATGATAGGCAGTACTCATGTCTAGACGAGTTCCTAATGCTTGCTGTAATGTCTGCCAGAATCTTGAAATAAATCTGCCATCCCTATCAGAGATAATAGAGATTGGTATTCCATGTATGGAGACGAATTCCTTCAAATACAGTCGTGCTAACTTCTCCATCTTGTCATCTTCTTTTATTGGCAGGAAGTGTGCTGATTTGGTGAGACGATCAACTACTACCCAAATAGTATCAAAACCACTTGCAGTCCTTGGCAATTTAGTGATGAAATCCATGGTAATGTTTTCCCATTTCCATTCCGGGATATCGGGTTGTTGAAGTAGACCTAATGGTTTCTGATGCTCAGCTTTGACCTTAGAACACGTCAAACATTCTCCTACGTATTTAGCAACATCGGCTTTCATACCCGGCCACCAAAAATGTTTCTTGAGATCCTTGTACATCTTCCCCGTTCCAGGATGTATTGAGTATCTGGTTTTATGAGCTTCTCTAAGTACCATTTCTCTCATATCTCCAAATTTTGGTACCCAAATCCTTTCAGCCCTATACCGGGTTCCGTCTTCCCGAATATTAAGATGCTTCTCTGATCCTTTGGGTATTTCATCCTTTAAATTTTCCTCTTTTAAAACTCCTTGTTGCGCCTCCTTTATTTGAGTAGTAAGGTTATTATGAATCATTATATTCATAGATTTTACTCGAATGGGTTCTCTGTCCTTCCTGCTCAAGGCATCGGCTACCACACTTGCCTTCCCCGGGTGGTAACGAATCTCAAAGTCATAATCATTCAACAATTCAATCCACCTACGCTGCCTCATATTCAGTTGTTTCTGATTAAATATGTGTTAAAGACTTTTGTGGTCGGTATATATAATACTTTTGACCCCATATAAGTAGTGCCTCCAAGTCTTTAATGCAAAAATAACCGCGCCTAATTCCAAATCATGCGTCGTATAATTTTGTTCGTGAATCTTCAATTGTCTAGACGCATAAGCAATCACCTTCGTTCGTTGCATTAATACACAACCGAGACCTTGCTTTGATGCGTCACAATAAATCACAAAATCATCATTCCCTTCAGGCAATGACAATATAGGTGCCGTAGTTAGCTTTTTCTTCAATAACTGAAACGCTTTCTCTTGTTCATCATTCCATTCAAATTTCTTCCCTTTATGCGTTAATGCAGTCAAGGGTTTTGCTATTCTGGAAAAGTCTTGGATGAACCTTCTGTAGTAACCAGCTAGTCCTAAAAACAGGCGTATGTGTTTCGGAGTTTTTGGGGTTTCCCACTTTTCAACAGTTTCTATCTTTGCCGGATCCACCTTAATACCTTCTTTGTTCACTATGTGACCGAGGAATTAAACTTCTTCCAACCAAAATGCACACTTTGAAAACTTAGCGTACAATTCTTCCTTCCTCAATACTTCTAACACCTTTCTCAAATGTTCACCGTGTTCTTGGTCATTCTTTGAGTAAATAAGTATGTCATCAATGAAAACAATGACAAACTTGTCAAGGTATGGTCTACACACTCGGTTCATAAGGTCCATGAACACAGCTGGTGCATTAGTTAAACCAAACGGCATGACCATAAACTTGTAATGACCGTAACGTGTTCTGAAAGCAGTCTTTGTAATATCATCTTCTTTCACCCGCATTTGATGATACCCGGAACGTAAGTCAATCTTTGAATAAACAGACGAGCCTTGTAGTTGATCAAATAAGTCGTCGATTCTCGGTAGTGGGTAGCGGTTCTTGATGGTAAGTTTGTTCAACTCTCGGTAGTCGATACACAACCTGAATGTACCATCTTTCTTCTTGACAAACAAAACAGGAGCTCCCCATGGTGATGTGCTTGGTCGAATGAAACCACGCTCTAAAAGTTCTTGTAATTGGCTTTGCAGTTCTTTCATCTCGCTGGGTGCGAGTCTGTAAGGAGCACGAGCTATTGGTGCAGCTCCTGGTATAAGATCTATTTGAAATTCAACGGATCGATGTGGGGGTAATCCCGGTAATTCTTTCGGAAATACATCGGGAAATTCTTTTGCAATGGGAACATCATTGATGCTCTTTTCTTCAGTTTGTACTTTCTCAACGTGTGCTAGAACAGCATAGCAACCTTTTCTTATTAGTTTTTGTGCCTTCAAATTACTAATAAGATGTAGCTTCGTGTTGCCCTTTTCTCCGTACACCATTAAGGGTTTTCCTTTTTCTCGTATAATGCGAATTGCATTTTTGTAACAAACGATCTCTGCTTTCACTTCTTTCAACCAGTCCATACCGATTATCACATCAAAACTCCCTAACTCTACTGGTATCAAATCAATCTTAAATGTTTCGCTAACCAGTTTAATTTCTCGATTCTGACATATATTATCTGCTGAAATTAATTTACCATTTGCTAATTCGAGTAAAAATTTACTATCCAAAGGCGTCAATGGACAACTTAATTTAGCACAAAAATCTCTACTCATATAGCTTCTATCCGCACCCGAATCAAATAAAACGTAAGCAGATTTATTGTCAATAAGAAACGTACCCGTAACAAGCTCCGGGTCTTCCTGTGCCTCTGCCGCATTAATATTGAAAACTCTTCCGCGGCCTTGCCCATTCGTGTTCTCCTGGTTCGGGCAATTTCTAATAATGTGGCCCGGTTTTCCACATTTATAACAAACTACATTGGCATAACTTGCTCCGACACTACTTGCTCCGCCATTACTCGTTCCGACACCATTTGTTCCTTTCGTTCTATTAACCCCTGGTCCGTAGACCTCACACTTCGCCGCGCTATGACCATTTCTTTTACACTTGTTGCAAAATTTGGTGCAGAACCCCGAGTGATACTTTTCACACCTTTGGCATAGCTGCTTCTGATTGTTGTTGTTGTTGCGGTTATTATTGTTGTTGGGATGATTGTTGTAGTTGTTGTTGTTATTGTTGTTGTTGTTGTTGTTGTTGTTGTTGTTGTTGTTGTTGTTGTTGTTGTTGTTGTTGTTGTTGTTGTTGGGCCGTTTGTTGTAGTTGCGATTGATGTTGCGATTGTTGGGATAATTGTTGCGATTATTGTTGTAATTGCTGCTGTTGTTGTATTGGTGATTCTTATCACCGTTTTCCTCCCACTTTCTTTTGACTTGCTTCACATTGGCCTCTTCAGCAGTCTGTTCTTTAATTCTTTCTTCAATCTGGTTCACTAGTTTGTGAGCCATTCTACATGCCTGTTGTATGGAGGCGGGCTCGTGTGAACTTATATCTTCTTGGATTCTTTCAGGTAATCCTTTCACAAACGCGTCGATCTTCTCTTCCTCATCTTCGAATGCTCCCGGACATAATAGGCACAATTCTGTGAATCGTCTTTCGTACGTGGTAATATCAAATCCTTGGGTTCGTAATCCTCTAAGTTCTGTCTTGAGCTTATTGACCTCGGTTCTGGGACGGTACTTCTCGTTCATCAAGTGCTTGAATGCTGACCACGGTAGTGCGTACGCATCGTCTTGTCCCACTTGCTCTAGATAGGTATTCCACCATGTTAACGCAGAAACTGTGAAGGTATGCGTAGCGTACTTCACTTTGTCCTCTTCAGTACACTTACTTATGGCAAACACCGATTCGACCTTCTCGGTCCACCGTTTCAATCCGATCGGTCCTTCGGTTCCATCAAATTCCAAAGGTTTGCAGGCAGTGAATTCTTTGTAGGTGCATCCTACACAATTTCCTGTACTGCTAGATCCAAGGTTATTGTTGGTATGTAGCGCAGCCTGTACTGCGGCTATGTTTGAAGCTAGAAAAGTACGGAATTCCTCTTCATTCATATTCACGGTGTGTCGAGTAGTCGGTGCCATTTCCTTCAAAATAGTCAAATGGAACAAGTTAATCATACAGAATATTAAGAGTAGTTAATAGTATTTCGTAGCATAATATGAACTCATTTATAAAAGCTTTTTCTTCATATTAGCGTTTTATAAGTTTAAATTCGGGTAGTACCTACCCGTTAAGTTCATACTTAGTAGCTAATATACAATTAAACTACTACAATTCTATATGAAAAACTGATTATAATAATATTTCGCGTTCAAACTTTTACACAATATTTTACAAACTTACAATACCGCTTATTTTACATATAGCATGAAATATAGCACACAATAAATTTGATACAAGATGGTTGTGAAGATAATTCTAGCTAGTACACAAGTCGTTCAACAAAGGCAATAAAGACACGTAATTCATACGTCCAGAAACAAGTCATGCATTCTGGTTTTACTAGGATTACTTCCCATCCTTGGTCTTGTGGAACATAACCGTTATGGCCGTTGATAAGACAACGTGTTGTAACGTCGTCAAAGGGACGAGGGTTACGTAATGTCCAACAGTCCCGTAACAATCTAAAAACCTCATTTCTTACCCCAATTACCGACTCCGTCACTTATGGGAACGTTTTGTTTAATAGTTGTAGCCCGATGTTCTTGTTCTCACTTTGGTGAGAAGCGAACATTACTAATCCGTAAGCATAACATGCTTCTTTATGTTGCATGTTAGCCGCTTTTTCTAAATCACGAAGTCCAATATTCGGATATATTGAGTCAAAATAATTTCTTAACCCATTGCGTAAAATAGCATTTGGGTTCCCCGCAATATATGCGTCAAAGTAAACACATCGTAACTTATGGATTTCCCAATGTGATATCCCCCATCTTTCGAACGAAAGCCTTTTATAAACCAAGGCATTCTTGGAACGTTCTTCGAATGTCTTACAAACTGATCTCGCCTTAAATAGTTGTGCCGAAGAATTCTGACCGACTCTAGACAAGATTTCATCAATCATGTCTCCGGGTAGGTCTCTTAAAATATTGGGTTGTCTATCCATTTTGTGTTTTTAAACTGTAAAATAGACAAGAGTTAGATTCATAAAAAAAATACTTATTAATACAAGCAATTTTTACATATATCATAAAGCATAAGCACACTATATTACATATATTACACCACACGAATACAACTATCTTATTCCGACTCGCTTGTTTCTTCTTCTTTGGTTTTGGTTCGTTTTGCCAAGTTTCTAGGGATATATGATGTTCCCCTAATACGAGCCGTCGTTTTCCACATTGGTTTAGAAAAACCTGGTGGTTTAGAGGTTCCCGGGTCATTGTTACAACTTAAGGACTTCGGGGGTTGACGATACATATATAGTTCATCGGGGTTGGAATTAGATTTCTCTATTTTTATGCCCTTTCCCTTATTATTTTCTTTTGCCTTTTTAAATTCAGTTGGGGTAATTTCTATAACATCATCGGAATTCTCGTCGGAATCCGATTCATCGGAGAATTGGTAATCCTCCCAATATTTTGCTTCCTTGGCGGAAATACCATTGACCATAATTAACCTTGGTCGGTTGGTTGAGGATTTTCTTTTACTTAACCGTTTTATTATTTCCCCCACCGGTTCTATTTCTTCATCCGGTTCCGATTCTTCTTCCGGTTCCGATTCTTCTTCCGGTTCCGACTCTTCTTCCGGTTCCTCTTCGGGAACTTGTGAATCAGTCCACGAATCATTCCAATTTGCATTTGACTCTTCATTATTATTAGGTGAGTCAATGGGACTTGTTCTAGAGGTAGACATCTATCACATAATATCAAACGCGTTAAGAGATTAATATATCACATAATATTCACATGTTAAGAATATATAGTTTCCAACAAAATTTGTTAAGCAATCATTTTTCAAGTAAACACGGTCGAAGTCCAGACTCACTAATGCATCCTAACAAACTCGATAAGACACACTAATGCAAAATTCTGGTTCTCTAAGACCAACGCTCTGATACCAACTGAAATGTCCCGTTCTTATTGATTAAAAACGTTCCATATTAATTGATTTCGTTGCGAGGTTTTGACCTCTATATGAGACGTTTTTCAAAGACTGCATTCATTTTAAAACAAACCATAACCTTTATTTCATCAATAAAGGTTTAAAAAGCTTTACGTAGATTATCAAATAATGATAATCTAAAATATTCTGTTTACACACGACCATTACATAATGGTTTACAATACAAATATGTTACAACAAAATAAGTTTCTTGAATGCAGTTTTTACACAATATCATACAAGAATGGACTCCAAATCTCGTCCTTATTTAAGTATGCGACAGCGGAAGCTCTTAATAATCACCTGAGAATAAACATGCTTAAAACGTCAACAAAAATGTTGGTGAGTTATAGGTTTAACCTATATATATCAAATCATAATAATAGACCACAAGATTTCATATTTCAATACACATCCCATACATAGAGATAAAAATCATTCATATGGTGAACACCTGGTAACCGACATTAACAAGATGCATATATAAGAATATCCCCATCATTCCGGGACACCCTTCGGATATGATATAAATTTCGAAGTACTAAAGCATCCGGTACTTTGGATGGGGTTTGTTAGGCCCAATAGATCTATCTTTAGGATTCGCGTCAATTAGGGTGTCTGTTCCCTAATTCTTAGATTACCAGACTTAATAAAAAGGGGCATATTCGATTTCGATAATTCAACCATAGAATGTAGTTTCACGTACTTGTGTCTATTTTGTAAATCATTTATAAAACCTGCATGTATTCTCATCCCAAAAATATTAGATTTTAAAAGTGGGACTATAACTCACTTTCACAGATTTTTACTTTGTCGGGAAGTAAGACTTGGCCACTGGTTGATTCACGAACCTATAACAATATATACATATATATCAAAGTATGTTCAAAATATATTTACAACACTTTTAATATATTTTGATGTTTTAAGTTTATTAAGTCAGCTGTCCTCGTTAGTAACCTACAACTAGTTGTCCACAGTTAAATGTACAGAAATAAATCGATAAATATTATCTTGAATCAATCCACGACCCAGTATATACGTATCTCAGTATTGATCACAACTCAAACTATATATATTTTGGAATCAACCTCAACCCTGTATAGCTAACTCCAACATTCACATATAGAGTGTCTATGGTTGTTCCGAAATATATATAGATGTGTCGACATGATAGGTCGAAACATTGTATACGTGTCTATGGTATCTCAAGATTACATAATATACAATACAAGTTGATTAAGTTATGGTTGGAATAGATTTGTTACCAATTTTCACGTAGCTAAAATAAGAAAAATTATTCAATCTTGTTTTACCCATAACTTCTTCATTTTAAATCCGTTTTGAGTGAATCAAATTGATATTATTTCATATTAAACTCTATTTTATGAATCTAAACATAAAAAGTATAGGTTTATAGTCGGAAAAATAAGTTACAAGTCATTTTTGTAAAGGTAGTCATTTCAGTCGAAAGAACGACGTCTAGATGACCATTTTAGAAAACATACTTCCACTTTGAGTTTAACCATAATTTTTGGATATAGTTTCATGTTCATAATAAAAATCATTTTCTCAGAATAACAACTTTTAAATCAAAGTTTATCATAGTTTTTAATTAACTAACCCAAAACAGCCCGCGGTGTTACTACGACGTCGTAAATCCGGTTTTACGGTGTTTTTCGTGTTTCCAGGTTTTAAATCATTAAGTTAGCATATCATATAGATATAGAACATGTGTTTAGTTGATTTTAAAATTTAAGTTAGAAGGATTAACTTTTGTTTGCGAACAAGTTTAGAATTAACTAAACTATGTTCTAGTGATTACAAGTTTAAACCTTCAAATAAGATAGCTTTATATGTATGAATCAAATGATGTTATGAACATCATTACTACCTTAAGTTCCTTTGATAAACCTACTGGAAAATAGAAAAATGGATCTAGCTTCAACGGATCCTTGGATGGCTCGAAGTTCTTGAAGCAGAATCATGACACGAAAACAAGTTTAAGTAAGATCATCACTTGAAATAAGATTGTTATAGTTATAGAAATTGAACCAAAGTTTGAATATGATTATTACCTTGTATTAGAATGATAACCTACTGTAAGAAACAAAGATTTCTTGAGGTTGGATGATCACCTTACAAGATTGGAAGTGAGCTAGCAAACTTGAAAGTATTCTTGATTTTATGTAACTAGAACTTGTAGAATTTATGAAGAACACTTAGAACTTGAAGATAGAACTTGAGAGAGATCAATTAGATGAATAAAATTGAAGAATGAAAGTGTTTTTAGGTGTTTTTGGTCGTTGGTGTATGGATTAGATATAAAGGATATGTAATTTTGTTTTCATGTAAATAAGTCATGAATGATTACTCATATTTTTGTAATTTTATGAGATATTTCATGCTAGTTGCCAAATGATGGTTCCCACATGTGTTAGGTGACTCACATGGGCTACTAAGAGCTGATCATTGGAGTGTATATACCAATAGCACATACATCTAAAAGCTATGTATTGTACGAGTACAAATACGGGTGCATACGAGTAGAATTGTTGATGAAACTGAACGAGGATGTAATTGTAAGAATTTTTGTTAAGTAGAAGTATTTTGATAAGTGTATTGAAGTCTTTCAAAAGTTTATAAATACATATTAAAACACTACATGTATATACATTTTAACTGAGTCGTTAAGTCATCGTTAGTCGTTACATGTAAGTGTTGTTTTGAAACCTTTAGGTTAACGATTTTGTTAAATGTTGTTAACCCAATGTTTATAATATCAAATGAGATTTTAAATTATTATATTATCATGATATTATCATGTATGAATATCTCTTAATATGATATATATACATTAAATGTCTTTACAACGATAATCGTTACATATATGTCTCGTTTAAAAATCATTAAGTTAGTAGTCTTGTTTTTACATATGTAGTTCATTGTTAATAAACTTAATGATATGTTTACTTATCATAGTATCATGTTAACTATATATATATATATATATATCCATATATATGTCATCATATAGTTTTTACAAGTTTTAACGTTCGTGAATCACCGGTCAACTTGGGTGGTCAATTGTCTATATGAAACATATTTCAATTAATCAAGTCTTAACAAGTTTGATTGCTTAACATGTTGGAAACATTTAATCATGTAAATATCAATCTCAATTAATATATATAAACATGGAAAAGTTCAGGTCACTACATTAGGTGACTCACATGGGCTGCTAAGAGCTGATCATTGGAGTGTATATACCAATAGTACATACATCTAAAAGCTGTGTATTGTACGAGTACGAATACGGGTGCATACGAGTAGAATTGTTGATGAAACTGAACGAGGATGTAATTGTAAGAATTTTTGTTAAGTAGAAGTATTTTGATAAGTGTATTGAAGTCTTTCAAAAGTGTATAAATACATATTAAAACACTACATGTATATACATTTTAACTGAGTCGTTAAGTCATCGTTAGTCATTACATGTAAGTGTTGTTTTGAAACCTTTAGGTTAACGATCTTGTTAAATGTTGTTAACCCAATGTTTATAATATCAAATGAGATTTTAAATTATTATATTATCATGATATTATCATGATATTATCATGTATGAATATCTCTTAATATGATATATATACATTAAATGTCTTTACAACGATAATCGTTACATATATGTCTCGTTTAAAAATCATTAAGTTAGTAGTCTTGTTTTTACATATATAGTTCATTGTTAATATACTTAATGATATGTTTACTTATCATAGTATCATGTTAACTATATATATATCCATATATATGTCATCATATAGTTTTTACAAGTTTTAACATTCGTGAATCACCGGTCAACTTGGGTGGTCAATTGTCTATATGAAACATATTTCAATTAATCTAGTCTTAACAAGTTTGATTGCTTAACATGTTGGAAACATTTAATCATGTAGATATCAATCTCAATTAATATATATAAACATGGAAAAGTTCGGGTCACTACAGTACCTACCCGTTAAATAAATTTCGTCCCGAAATTTTAAGCTGTTGAAGGTGTTGACGAATCTTCTGGAAATAGATGCGGGTATTTCTTCTTCATCTGATCTTCACGCTCCCAGGTGAACTCGGGTCCTCTACGAGCATTCCATCGAACCTTAACAATTGGTATCTTGTTTTGCTTAAGTCTTTTAACCTCACGATCCATTATTTCGACATGTTCTTCGATGAATTGGAGTTTTTCGTTGATTTGGATTTCATCTAACGGAATAGTGAGATCTTCTTTAGCAAAACATTTCTTCAAATTCGAGACGTGGAAAGTGTTATGTACAGTCGCGAGTTGTTGAGGTAACTCAAGTCGGTAAGCTACTGGTCCGACACGATCAATAATCTTGAATGGTCCAATATACCTTGGATTTAATTTCCCTCGTTTACCAAATCGAACAACGCCTTTCCAAGGTGCAACTTTAAGCATGACCATCTCTCCAATTTCAAATTCTATATCTTTTCTTTTAATGTTAGCGTAGCTCTTTTGTCGACTTTGGGCGGTTTTCAACCGTTGTTGAATTTGGATGATCTTCTCGGTAGTTTCTTGTATAATCTCTAGACCCGTAATCTGTCTATCCCCCACTTCACTCCAACAAATTGGAGACCTGCACTTTCTACCATAAAGTGCTTCAAACGGCGCCATCTCAATGCTTGAATGGTAGCTGTTGTTGTAGGAAAATTCTGCTAACGGTAGATGTCGATCCCAACTGTTTCCGAAATCAATAACACATGCTCGTAGCATGTATTCAAGCGTTTGTATTGTCCTTTCACTCTGCCCATCAGTTTGTAGATGATAGGCAGTACTCATGTCTAGACGAGTTCCCAATGCTTGCTGTAATGTCTGCCAGAATCTTGAAATAAATCTGCCATCCCTATCAGAGATAATAGAGACTGGTATTCCATGTCTGGAGACGACTTCCTTCAAATACAGTCGTGCTAACTTCTCCATCTTGTCATCTTCTCTTATTGGCAGGAAGTGTGCTGACTTGGTGAGATGATCAACTATTACCCAAATAGTATCATAACTACTTGCAGTCCTTGGCAATTTAGTAATGAAATCCATGGTAATGTTTTCCCATTTCCATTCCGGGATTTCAGGTTGTTGTAGTAGACCTGATGGTTTCTGATGTTCAGCTTTGACCTTAGAACACGTCAAACATTCTCCTACATATTTAGCAATATCGGCTTTCATACCTGGCCACCAAAAATGTTTTTTAAGATCCTTGTACATCTTCCCCGTTCTAAGATGTATTGAGTATCTGGTTTTATGAGCTTCTCTAAGTACCATTTCTCTCATATCTCCAAATTTTGGTACCCAAATTCTTTCAGCCCTATACCGGGTTCTGTCTTCCTGAATATTAAGATGCTTCTCCGATCCTTTGGGTATTTCATCCTTTAAATTTCCCTCTTTTAAAACTCCTTGTTGCGCCTCCTTTATTTGAGTAGTAAGGTTAGTGTGAATCATTATATTCATAGATTTTACTCGAATGGGTTCTCTGTCCTTTCTGCTCAAGGCGTCGGCTACCACATTTGCCTTCCCCGGGTGGTAACGAATCTCAAAGTCGTAATCATTCAACAATTCAATCCACCTACGCTGCCTCATATGCAGTTGTTTCTGATTAAATATGTGTTGAAGACTTTTGTGGTCGGTATATATAATACTTTTGACCCCATATAAGTAGTGCCTCCAAGTCTTTAATGCAAAAACAACCGCGCCTAATTCCAAATCATACGTCGTATAATTTTGTTCTTGAATCTTCAATTGTCTAGACGCATAAGCAATCACCTTCGTTCGTTGTATTAATACACAACCGAGACCTTGCTTTGATGCATCACAATAAATCACAAAATCATCATTCCCTTCAAGCAATGACAATATAGGTGCTGTAGTTAGCTTTTTCTTCAATAACTGAAACGCTTTCTCTTGTTCATCATTCCATCCAAATTTCTTCCCTTTATGCGTTAATGCAGTCAAGGGTTTTGCTATTCTGGAAAAGTCTTGGATGAACCTTCTGTAGTAACCAGCTAGTCCTAAAAACTGGCGTATGTGTTTCGGAGTTTTTGAGGTTTCCCACTTTTCAACAGTTTCTATCTTTGCCGGATCCACCTTAATACCTTCTTTGTTCACTATGTGACCGAGGAATTGAACTTCTTCCAACCAAAATGCACACTTTGAAAACTTAGCGTACAATTCTTCCTTCCTCAATACTTCTAACACCTTTCTCAAATGTTCACCGTGTTCTTGGTCATTCTTTGAGTAAATAAGTATGTCATCAATGAAAACAATGACAAACTTGTCAAGGTATGGTCCACACACTCGGTTCATAAGGTCCATGAACACAGCTGGTGCATTAGTTAAACCAAACGGCATGACCATAAACTCGTAATGACCGTAACGTGTTCTGAAAGCAGTCTTTGGAATATCATCTTCTTTCACCCGCATTTGATGATACCCGGAACGTAAGTCAATCTTTGAATAAACAGACGAGCCTTGTAGTTGATCAAATAAGTCGTCGATTCTCGGTAGTGGGTAGCGGTTCTTGATGGTAAGTTTGTTCAACTCTCGGTAGTCGATACACAACCTGAATGTACCATCTTTCTTCTTGACAAACAAAACAGGAGCTCCCCACGGTGATGTGCTTGGTCGAATGAAACCACGCTCTAAAAGTTCTTGTAATTGGCTTTGCAGTTCTTTCATCTCGCTGGGTGCGAGTCTGTAAGGAGCACGAGCTATTGGTGCAGCTCCTGGTATAAGATCTATTTGAAATTCAACGGATCGATGTGGGGGTAATCCCGGTAATTCTTTCGGAAATACATCGGGAAATTCTTTTGCAATGGGAACATCATTGATGCTCTTTTCTTCAGTTTGTACTTTCTCGACGTGTGCTAGAACAGCATAGCAACCTTTTCTTATTAGTTTTTGTGCCTTCAAATTACTAATAAGATGTAGCTTCGTGTTGCCCTTTTCTCCGTACACCATTAAGGGTTTTCCTTTTTCTCGTATAATGCGAATTGCATTTTTGTAACAAACGATCTCTGCTTTCACTTCTTTCAACCAGTCCATACCGATTATCACATCAAAACTCCCTAACTCTACTGGTATCAAATCAATCTTAAATGTTTCGCTAACCAGTTTAATTTCTCGATTCTGACATATATTATCTGCTGAAATTAATTTACCATTTGCTAATTCGAGTAAAAATTTACTATCCAAAGGCGTCAATGGACAACTTAATTTAGCACAAAAATCTCTACTCATATAGCTTCTATCCGCACCCGAATCAAATAAAACGTAAGCAGATTTATTGTCAATAAGAAACGTACCCGTAACAAGCTCCGGGTCTTCCTGTGCCTCTGCCGCATTAATATTGAAAACTCTTCCGCGGCCTTGTCCATTCGTGTTCTCCTGGTTCAGGCAATTTCTAATAATGTGGCCCGGTTTTCCACATTTATAACAAACTACATTGGCATAACTTGCTCCGACACTACTTGCTCCGCCATTACTCATTCCGACACCATTTGTTCCTTTCGTTCTGTTAACCCCTGGTCCGTAGACCTCACACTTCGCCGCGCTATGACCATTTCTTTTACACTTGTTGCAAAATTTGGTGCAGAACCCCGAGTGATACTTTTCACACCTTTGGCATAGCTGCTTCTGATTATTGTTGTTGTTGCGGTTGTTATTGTTGTTGGGATGATTGTTGTAGTTGTTGTTGTTGTTGTATTGGTGATTCTTATCACTGTTTTCCTCCCACTTTCTTTTGACTTGCTTCACATTGGCCTCTTCAGCCGTCTGTTCTTTAATTCTTTCCTCAATCTGGTTCACTAGTTTGTGAGCCATTCTACATGCCTGTTGTATGGAGGCGGGCTCGTGTGAACTTATATCTTCTTGGATTCTTTCCGGTAATCCTTTCACAAACGCGTCGATCTTCTCTTCCTCATCTTCGAATGCTCCCGGACACAATAGGCACAATTCTGTGAATCGTCTTTCGTACGTGGTAATATCAAATCCTTGGGTTCGTAACCCTCTAAGTTCTGTCTTGAGCTTATTGACCTCGGTTCTGGGACGGTACTTCTCGTTCATCAAGTGCTTGAATGCTGACCACGGTAGTGCGTACGCATCGTCTTGTCCCACTTGCTCTAGATAGGTATTCCACCATGTTAACGCAGAACCTGTGAAAGTATGCGTAGCGTACTTCACTTTGTCCTCTTCAGTACACTTACTTATGGCAAACACTGATTCGACCTTCTCGGTCCACCGTTTCAATCCGATCGGTCCTTCGGTTCCATCAAATTCCAAAGGTTTGCAGGCAGTGAATTCTTTGTAGGTGCATCCTACACGATTTCCTGTACTGCTAGATCCAAGGTTATTGTTGGTATGTAGTGCAGCCTGTACTGCGGCTATGTTTAAAGCTAGAAAAGTACGGAATTCCTCTTCATTCATATTCACGGTGTGTCGAGTAGTCGGTGCCATTTCCTTCAAAATAGTCAAATGAAACAAGTTAATCATACAGAATATTAAGAGTAGTTAATAGTATTTCGTAGCATAATATGAACTCATTTATAAAAGCTTTTTCTTCATATTAGCGTTTTATAAGTTTAAATTCGGGTAGTACCTACCCGTTAAGTTCATACTTAGTAGCTAATATACAATTCAACTACTACAATTCTATATGAAAAACTGATTATAATAATATTTCGCGTTCAAACTTTTATACAATATTTTACAAACTTACAATACCGCTTATTTTACATAAAGCATGAAATATAGCACACAATAACTTTGATACAAGATAGTTGTGAAGATAATTCTAGCTAGTACACAAGTCATTCAGCAAAGGCAATAAAGACACGTAATTCATACGTCCAGAAACAAGTCATGCATTCTAGTTTTACTAGGATTACTTCCCATCCTTGGTCTTGTGGAACATAACCGTTATGGCCGTTAATAAGACAGCGTGTTGTAACGTCGTCAAAGGGACGAGGGTTACGTAATGTCCAACAGTCCCGTAACAATCTAAAAACCTCATTTCTTACCCCAATTACCAACTCCGTCACTTGTGGGAACGTTTTGTTTAATAGTTGTAGCCCGATGTTCTTGTTCTCACTTTGGTGAGAAGCGAACATTACTAATCCGTAAGCATAACATGCTTCTTTATGTTGTATGTTAGCTGCTTTTTCTAAATCATGAAGTCCAATATTCGGATATATTGAGTCAAAATAATTTCTTAACCCATTGTGTAAAATAGCATTTGGGTTCCCCGCAATATATGCGTCAAAGTAAACACATCGTAACTTATGGATTTCCCAATGTGATATCCCCCCATCTTTCGAACGAAAGCCTTTTATAAACCAAGGCATTCTTGGAACGTTCTTCGAATGTCTTACAAACTGATCTCGCCTTAAATAGTTGTGCCGAAGAATTCTGATCGACTCTAGACAAGATTTCATCAATCATGTCTCCGGGTAGGTCTCTTAAAATATTGGGTTGTCTATCCATTTTGTGTTTTTATACTGTAAAATAGACAAGAGTTAGATTCATAAAAAAAAATACTTATTAATACAAGCAATTTTTACATATATCATAAAGCATAAGCACACTATATTACATATATTACACCACACGAATACAACTATCTTATTCCGACTCGCTTGTTTCTTCTTCTTCGGTTTTGGTTCGTTTTGCCAAGTTTCTAGGGATATATGATGTTCCCCTAATACGAGCCGTCGTTTTCCACATTGGTTTAGAAAAACCTGGTAGTTTAGAGGTTCCCGGGTCATTGTTACAACTTAAGGACTTCGGGGGTTGACGATACATATAAAGTTCATCGGGGTTGGAATTAGATTTCTCTATTTTTATGCCCTTTCCCTTATTATTTTCTTTTGCCTTTTTAAATTCAGTTGGGGTAATTTCTATAACATCATCGGAATTCTCATCGGAATCCGATTCATCGGAGAATTGGTAATCCTCCCAATATTTTGCTTCCTTGGCGGAAACACCATTGACCATAATTAACCTTGGTCGGTTGGTTGAGGATTTTCTTTTACTTAACCGTTTTATTATTTCCCCCACCGGTTCTATTTCCTCCTCCGGTTCCTCCTCTTCCGGTTCTGATTCTTCTTCCGGTTCTGATTCTTCTTCCGGTTCTTCTTCTGGAACTTGTGAATCAGTCCAATATATATTCGACTCTTCGTTATTATTAGGTGAGTCAATGGGATTTGTGCTAGAGGTAGACATCTATCACACAATATCAAACATGTTAAGAGATTAATATATCACATAATATATACATGTTAATAATATATAGTTTCCAACAAAAATGTTAAGCAATCATTTTTAAAGAAAACACGGTCGAAGTCCAGACTCACTAATGTGTAGCGACCCCGACAAATCGTCAAGTGACGGCGTCGACTACGTAGGTCCCATTACCTGGTCATAAGTCTTTAAAACAGACGTTTGACCCAAAATATGTCGCATCCATTCAAGTGTAAAGATTGTTTCAAAGTTTACAAAGATAATTGACCACAAGTTAAGTTACAACGTTATAAGTACAAATGAAAACTATGCGACACAGTTTAAATAAGTTCAAAAGATGCTCCAAAATGCATGTATACTCGACATCCAAGCAAGTATCAAAAGAGTGCGGAAGCATGTATCACTAAGCATTCAAAACCTGAGAAAACATAGAAGAATCTGTCAACGAAAACGTTGGTGAAATCATAGGTTTAGTAAGTATTAAACGTTGTTTTTGAACCACAAGATTTTGTATTTCCATAACGTAGATTATCCAAATCATTTGCATTCCAAAAGTGTTGTTATACGCGAGCACTCAATTATCAAAACTTAACCAACGTTACCCCATCACACAGTGCTAGAACCCACACTAAAACACAAAAATATATTTCATCCGCATAACGGTAGCGAACCGTCCGAATGAGGGTTTGTTAAACCCGTATGGCCACACAATATAAGTTCTCGCTTACACCCTGCAAGTGTAACTAATGATAATCGAATTGAGGCATTTTTGTTCTAACTCGCACGTGGAATGTTTGTTTTCACACTTGTGTTCAAAACATAAAAGTAAGTAGTATAAGATGTAACAAAGTATATGTTTTCTCAGCCCACGATTTAAAAGTATAAAAGTTGTTGAAAAGGTGGGACTATGATCTCACCTTGAGCGCGAGAGTTAATAAAGTACTTCAACAAGTAAACGCGTGCAAAGACAAAGCTAGTCTTGACCTAAACATATAGGTTATATCAATATCGGTAAGCACAAACGGTCAAAGATGTTCAATTAGTCCTATGGCTCATTACGACTCGATTATGTAGCATGTGAAATCAAATTGTCAAGTTTCATGCAAGGTACAAGTATATAAACAAGTTAGGAGGGTTGCATAATCATTTGGTTAAGTTTGACAAAAAGTCAAACTTTGGTCGGTCAAAGTCAACAAAAGTCAACACGTTCGGGTCGGGTCCCGGACAAATTTTCTATGCTAATTATTCATATACAAGTATATTAAAACAAGTTTCATGTGAATCGGAGGTCCGTAGGTCATCAAACATTTCACGTGAAATGGGACGAGGAGGTCAGAATCTGACCAGGCACATCTGCGCGCCGCGCGGGGATGGGGCGTGCCGCGCCACCATCTGTGCAGGTCTGTTTCTGTTTTTCCCAAGTATGCACGAGCCAAAATCAATTCTAACACAACAATTGACCCGCAAACACTTATAATGCCTATCATATATCGTTGGAAAGGTATTTTGACGAGGAATACAACTAAGCACTTATGGTCCAACAATAACATCATTTACAATAGCCGAAATCTTATCAAGCGAACAATAAAAGTCCATTTTCAAAGTTTCAAGTTCATCAATCGCATTTTGAGTTTCGGGAAACCAATTCACACATATGATATGCCGTTTTGAAGGTAATGAAGCATACATTACTACTAAACACTAACAATTAACATTCCATGACATTCAAGCATCCAAAAATTCATGTCAAGAACTATCAAACCCTAGTCAAACATCTCAAAATCAATAATCATGTTTTTGAAGTTTTCTTAATCAACCTACACATCAATTTGAAGCTAATGATGCTAGTAACACATTTAATACATGAACTTTAACAATTAAACAACTTTTAATCATCCAAAATCAAAGATTAAGCAAGCAATTTTCATATTCAAGCTAGTTACACCAAAAACAACAAATCGAGCATACAAATTACATACGCGACATCACAATGAGCCATAGACACTAACTAACACCATTTCAAATCAAAAACACGAATTTAGAGAAATCTAGAGTTTTAGAAATGTTACCCAAACGAGATGAAGTTGGTATCAAATTGTAGAGAATGAAGAGAGGATTCCAAATATGTAATTTGTTTTGTTGTAAGCCTCCTAGATCGAATTTAGATGATGAATGATTGAATTGGGTGTTTGTGTGTGTGTTCTTGCTAGAGAGAAAGAGAGAGAGATGGAGGTGATTGAATGGTGGTGATTGGGGTGGACTAGTTGACCTAGTCAACTAGTTTGCCCCGTGTCAATTTTAGTCCCTCGAGTTTAGAAGCGGGTGCGGGATTTAACCGATCGAATATTTTTAAAACGCAAGTTAACGAGAGGTGTTATAATTAAATGACGGAATTATTATGAACGTTAGTCAATGGAAACTACGAATTTAAATAACGAAAAGTATTATTAAAAAAAAAAAGACGGGCGTTAAAATAATTTAACGGAAAAATGCGGGATGTTACATTATCCACACCTCAAAAGAAATTTCGTCCCGAAATTTAGTTAGAAATAATAGTCGATGTCTCTTACTCGAGACCTAGTGTAGTAATTCTACGAATGATTGAAGGTACTTTCTTGGACATTCCACGAATCCGGATAGTCGGGGTGTTACGTTGTATTAGGGCTTGGTTTTACGATCTACAAGTTCAGCCGGTTTTTCCTATGAGGAGGAGTTTGTCATCAATAGTTGGTGCATCTAGAAGGATTGCACGTTCCTGTTCCGCAGGACACGTTTCTAAGTTTGTTACACGAAATGTAAGGTAAACGGAAACTTAATTTAGTCGGAAGTTCTAAACGGTAGGAAGCGGTTCCAATACGCCCCAAGGTTTCAAAAGGTTCAATATTGCGGCTATAGCCTTTCTCGATTTCCCAAAATGGATTACACCTTTCCAAGGTGCGGTTTCTCAATATTACGCGGTTACACACTGGGATTTGTGAGGTTTTCATCTAAGTTTGGTATAACTCTTCTGGCGACTACGGATCGTCTCGAGCCCTCCTCGGATTTGAATGATTTTAAGTGTTGTTTCTTGATGGAGTTCAGATTTCGGTGGTTGATGCTTTGGTTAAATGAACAGGGGTATGACATTAGCGGTCATATAGGGTTTCGGAAAGTGCGCGTGAACACACGAGTGGTAACTACTGTTGTAAGAGTGATCTACTAAAGGTGACAATACGAGTTTGTGACATGTCTTTCCAAGACGTAAATCGTTCGTTTGCTCGGTTCGTCGGTTTGTGGGTGGTACGCGGTACTCATGTCTAAACGGGTCTCCAAGGTTTCTTGTAAAACTAGAAGTGAAACGAGTATTTCGATACGGAATAATTGACAAAGATACACCGTGTTGGAATAGAATCTCTTAAGATACGTTTGAACAAGTTAGTTAGGGTTCGAAAAATGTTCGTTAGGACTATTCACCCTCGTGGCGAATACTTAGGTAATATGAGGAATTTCTTTAAACGGAAATGCGAGCGATAAAGATAGGAGTGAAATGAGGACTTAGAATAGGATGAGCTTGCATCTCGAGGTTGCCATAACGTGCCTCTAGTTGTCAAAAGTTGAAGTCTGAAAGAGAAACGAGGTAGTACACGTAGTTGTATAGTTCGGGGTTGAATAATAGTTGACCGATTATCAGAAACACAAGGGTGTTAAGTCAAAGAAGAGTGAAGTATCGTTGGATTGTGTGTTATCTTAAATTCCAGTAATATCAGACGGTGACGGTGAAATAACAGAGGTATGTAGTGTGGTACGTGATGACGAGAAGTTTGATCGGATCCACAATTTAGTATTCGAATTCTTCGTGTAAAATAACGAATTTTAGTTTTTTTTTTTTTTTTTTTTTTTTTTTTTTTTGAGTCGAGAGAGTATGCCTTTCAGCGTTCAAATAGAAATATTTCCATGTTCGAGTTCCATCTGTTGCTATACGATTTTAACTAGAAATGTTGGTGTGGAGAATCACGTTCAAGGCTCAGACATGAAGAGGTTTAAAGTTGTGTAACACGAGAAAAGTCAGAAATGAATCTTCGGTAACAACCGGTGAGATCTAAGATTTTTACGAATACAAGTCTGAGTTGGGAGAGTTTCCTGATTACATGTGGCTTGATTTCGAGATTGATTGTAACGACCTGACCATAAACATCATGGTCTAGAAAATTGGACTTCGTTTAACAGAAATTCTCACTCGGAGAATTTGGTATAGAGTTGTTCTTTTCTCAAAGTTCGAGCGTAAGATGATGATGTTGTTCGTTTTCCTTCTTTACTTGGATAGGTCAAGATATCATCTATAAATACGATAACGAATTAGTCTATATGAATTTGCATACGCGGTTCGAGAGGTTTGTGGATACGGGCGTGCCTTGGATAAATCGAATGGTACCAAGAGAGATTTACAACTAACGTTGTGAGTTCGGAAGATGGCTTAGGAGACATCGTCTCCCTTAACCCCTAATTGGTGATAACCGGAACGGAGGTCGATTTGGAATACACACGAGTTTCACGCAAATAATCATGAGGTCATGGATACGAGGAAGTGGGTATCGGTTTCCAACCGAAAATTATTTAGTTCACAAAAATCTATACATAAATGTAGGGCAACAATTTCTCCTTAATGAATAGGTTTTGAGTTCCTTAGTTCTATTGGTGTCGAGTTCAATTTCTTAACGTATATCCTCCGATAATATTTATAGGCACACAATATTTTTCCGTTGGTCGCTTAAATCGTCTAAGTAGTATCTGGGGGAAAGAGGTGGAATATAAAGAGCACGAGTCAAATCCTTGGTTATAAAACGTCTAACGGTACTCGAATCGAATAAGTATGAAATATAC
The DNA here is from genome assembly GCF_046630445.1 of Rutidosis leptorrhynchoides. NCBI lineage: Eukaryota > Viridiplantae > Streptophyta > Magnoliopsida > Asterales > Asteraceae > Rutidosis > Rutidosis leptorrhynchoides. Next base: position 57,292,875 of record NC_092334.1, on the reverse strand, counting down.
GGTTTGTTGTGAAGAAACGTACCCGTGACTAGTCCATCATCGTCTCGGGCATCCTAGGTGTCGATGTTGTAAGTTCAACGGCGCGCGTTGGTTTTTGCTTTATTCTTTGGGCATTCATTCCTAAAATGACCCGATTGGCCACATTTGTAGCAAATACTCGGCTTTGGTGCGTCGGGCCCCTTTTGAGTGACGGGGGCGGTACTTCCACAATACTTGGCAATATGACCACTACCTTGGCACCGATGGCAAATTAGCTTGCCACATTCACCAAAATGATGCTTGTGGCATTTGTTGCAAAAAGGTCGTGTCCCGGCATAACTTTTCTTGCCGACGGGGGTGAGAGGTTCCTTGGCAAATTTGTTGTTGTAGTTGCTCGATTGGGGGGCTTCCCATTTTCTTTTGTTGTCACCCGACTCATCCTCGGCTTTAGGTGCCGGCACTTCAATCTCGTCTACCGTTTCGATCAATTGACGGGCCATATTCAGGGCCTCTTGGTGATTACTGGGTTTGGATGACATTACTCCTTGTTTGATGTTCTTGGGAAGACCATCCATGTAAAGTTCAACCCTTAGAGGTTCGGGGGTCACGAGGTTTGGGCACATCAAGGATAGCTCAGAAAATCGTTGATTATATGCCTTTAGGTCATTCCCGACCGCTTTTAAAGTTCTTAGTTCGTGTTCGAGCTTACGGGTCTCTTCGCGCGGGAAGTATTCGGTGATCATCTTTTTCTTTAAGTCGGCCCATGAGAGAGTGTGAGCTTCATCGATACCCACCGACAGCACATACGTATTCCACCATGTGAGGGCGATACCGGCAAAAGTGTGGGTGGAATATTTGACTTTGTCTTGGTCCCGACAACCGTTTATGCTAAAAACGGCTTCTGTTTGCTCAAACCATCGGGTGAGCACAACCGGTCCTCCGGTCCCATCGAAGGTGTGAGGTTTGCACCCCATGAAAGTTTTGTAGGAGCAACCCTCGTTTGAATTACCGGCTCCATGGTTGTTGTGGTTGTGGTTGTTATTGATGTCGGAGGAGATACTAGCCATAGCCGCACCTATGGCGGTGGCTATCATGCGTTGAAAAGCTTGTTCGGAAGTTTCATTACGTGGTCCGCGACGGGGAGGCATTGTTCCTTCAAGGCACAAGAATATCGTTGATTAGTATTCTCAATAATACTAATCATGATAGGGAATGATGATGTAGAGAAAATTTTCCTTGACTCGCCTTAAATTCTTTATGTCATAATGTCGGAATGTCCATATGAATCACCGTAATATAATCCCGGAAATTATATTACCCTGATTCTCATGTGCATTTAACATTACCTCATAAAGTCAAGGTGGCGCGTCAACAAAATTTATCAACGTAAGATCAAGATCGAATACGAGTTAGATATGATTGAAGAGTTCGAGTATAAATGCACAAATAGTCAAGTAATTCCTACTTCAGTCTATATGCCGGTTGTAGTCTAGATTCACCTATGTACCCTATGACTCGAGGTGGACACAAATGAACTCTAAATCCCTACAACCAAGGCTCTGATACCACTTGTAGCGACCCCGACAAATCGTCAAGTGACGGCGTCGACTACGTAGGTCCCATTACCTGGTCATAAGTCTTTAAAACAGACGTTTGACCCAAAATATGTCGCATCCATTCAAGTGTAAAGATTGTTTCAAAGTTTACAAAGATAATTGACCACAAGTTAAGTTACAACGTTATAAGTACAAATGAAAACTATGCGACACAGTTTAAATAAGTTCAAAAGATGCTCCAAAATGCATGTATACTCGACATCCAAGCAAGTATCAAAAGAGTGCGGAAGCATGTATCACTAAGCATTCAAAACCTGAGAAAACATAGAAGAATCTGTCAACGAAAACGTTGGTGAAATCATAGGTTTAGTAAGTATTAAACGTTGTTTTTGAACCACAAGATTTTGTATTTCCATAACGTAGATTATCCAAATCATTTGCATTCCAAAAGTGTTGTTATACGCGAGCACTCAATTATCAAAACTTAACCAACGTTACCCCATCACACAGTGCTAGAACCCACACTAAAACACAAAAATATATTTCATCCGCATAACGGTAGCGAACCGTCCGAATGAGGGTTTGTTAAACCCGTATGGCCACACAATATAAGTTCTCGCTTACACCCTGCAAGTGTAACTAATGATAATCGAATTGAGGCATTTTTGTTCTAACTCGCACGTGGAATGTTTGTTTTCACACTTGTGTTCAAAACATAAAAGTAAGTAGTACAAGATGTAACAAAGTATATGTTTTCTCAGCCCACGATTTAAAAGTATAAAAGTTGTTGAAAAGGTGGGACTATGATCTCACCTTGAGCGCGAGAGTTAATAAAGTACTTCAACAAGTAAACGCGTGCAAAGACAAAGCTAGTCTTGACCTAAACATATAGGTTATATCAATATCGGTAAGCACAAACGGTCAAAGATGTTCAATTAGTCCTATGGCTCGTTACGACTCGATTATGTAGCATGTGAAATCAAATTGTCAAGTTTCATGCAAGGTACAAGTATATAAACAAGTTAGGAGGGTTGCATAATCATTTGGTTAAGTTTGACAAAAAGTCAAACTTTGGTCGGTCAAAGTCAACAAAAGTCAACACGTTCGGGTCGGGTCCCGGACAAATTTTCTATGCTAATTATTCATATACAAGTATATTAAAACAAGTTTCATGTGAATCGGAGGTCCGTAGGTCATCAAACATTTCACGTGAAATGGGACGAGGAGGTCAGAATCTGACCAGGCACATCTGCGCGCCGCGCGGGGATGGGGCGAGCCGCGCCACCATCTGTGCAGGTCTGTTTCTGTTTTTCCCAAGTATGCACGAGCCAAAATCAATTCTAACACAACAATTGACCCGCAAACACTTATAATGCCTATCATATATCGTTGGAAAGATATTTTGACGAGGAATACAACTAAGCACTTATGGTCCAACAATAACATCATTTACAATAGCCGAAATCTTATCAAGCGAACAATAAAAGCCCATTTTCAAAGTTTCAAGTTCATCAATCGCATTTTGAGTTTCGGGAAACCAATTCACACATATGATATGCCGTTTTGAAGGTAATGAAGCATACATTACTACTAAACACTAACAATTAACATTCCATGACATTCAAGCATCCAAAAATTCATGTCAAGAACTATCAAACCCTAGTCAAACATCTCAAAATCAATAATCATGTTTTTGAAGTTTTCTTAATCAACCTACACATCAATTTGAAGCTAATGATGCTAGTAACACATTTAATACATGAACTTTAACAATTAAACAACTTTTAATCATCCAAAATCAAAGATTAAGCAAGCAATTTTCATATTCAAGCTAGTTACACCAAAAACAACAAATCGAGCATACAAATTACATACGCGACATCACAATGAGCCATAGACACTAACTAACACCATTTCAAATCAAAAACACGAATTTAGAGAAATCTAGAGTTTTAGAAATGTTACCCAAACGAGATGAAGTTGGTATCAAATTGTAGAGAATGAAGAGAGGATTCCAAATATGTAATTTGTTTTGTTGTAAGCCTCCTAGATCGAATTTAGATGATGAATGATTGAATTGGGTGTTTGTGTGTGTGTTCTTGCTAGAGAGAAAGAGAGAGAGATGGAGGTGATTGAATGGTGGTGATTGGGGTGGACTAGTTGACCTAGTCAACTAGTTTGCCCCGTGTCAATTTTAGTCCCTCGAGTTTAGAAGCGGGTGCGGGATTTAACCGATCGAATATTTTTAAAACGCAAGTTAACGAGAGGTGTTATAATTAAATGACGGAATTATTATGAACGTTAGTCAATGGAAACTACGAATTTAAATAACGAAAAGTATTATTAAAAAAAAAAAGACGGGCGTTAAAATAATTTAACGGAAAAATGCGGGATGTTACATAATGCATCCTAACAAACTCGATAAGACACACTAATGCAAATTTTCTGGTTCTCTAAGACCAACGCTCGGATACCAACTGAAATGTCCCGTTCTTATTGATTAAAAACGTTCCATATTAATTGATTTCGTTGCGAGGTTTTGACCTCTATATGAGACGTTTTTCAAAGACTGCATTCATTTTTAAAACAAACCATAACCATTATTTCATAAATAAAGGTTTAAAAAGCTTTACGTAGATTATCAAATAATGATAATCTAAAATATCATGTTTACACACGACCATTACATAATGGTTTACAATACAAATATGTTACATCGAAATCAGTTTCTTGAATGCAGTTTTTACACAATATCATATAAACATGGACTCCAAATCTTGTCCTTATTTTAGTATGCAACAGCGGAAGCTCTTAGTATTCACCTGAGAATAAACATGCTTTAAACGTCAACAAAAATGTTGGTGAGTTATAGGTTTAACCTATATATATCAAATCGTAACAATAGACCACAAGATTTCATATTTCAATACACATCCCATATATAGAGATAAAAATCATTCATATGGTGAACACCTGGTAGACATTAACAAGATGCATATATAAGAATATCCCCATCATTCCGGGACACCCTTCGGATATGATATAAATTTCGAAGTACTAAAGCATCCGGTACTTTGGATGGGGTTTGTTAGGCCCAATAGATCTATCTTTAGGATTCGCGTCAATTAGGGTGTCTGTTCCCTAATTCTTAGATTACCAGACTTAATAAAAAGGGGCATATTCGATTTCGATAATTCAACCATAGAATGTAGTTTCACGTACTTGTGTCTATTTTGTAAATCATTTATAAAACCTGCATGTATTCTCATCCCAAAAATATTAGATTTTAAAAGTAAGACTGTAACTCACTTTCACAGATTTTTACTTCGTCGGGAAGTAAGACTTGGCCACTGGTTGATTCACGAACCTATAACAATATATACATATATATCAAAGTATGTTCAAAATATATTTACAACACTTTTAATATATTTTGATGTTTTAAGTTTATTAAGTCAGCTGTCCTCGTTAGTAACCTACAACTAGTTGTCCACAATTAGATGTACAGAAATAAATCGATAAATATTATCTTGAATCAATCCACGACCCAGTGTATACGTATCTCAGTATTGATCACAACTCAAACTATATATATTTTGGAATCAACCTCAACCCTGTATAGCTAACTCCAACATTCACATATAGAGTGTCTATGGTTGTTCCGAAATATATATAGATGTGTCGACATGATAGGTCGAAACATTGTATACGTGTCTATGGTATCTCAAGATTACATAATATACAATACAAGTTGATTAAGTTATGGTTGGAATAGATTTGTTACCAATTTTCACGTAGCTAAAATGAGAAAAATTATCCAATCTTGTTTTACCCATAACTTCTTCATTTTAAATCCGTTTTGAGTGAATCAAATTACTATGGTTTCATATTGAACTATATTTTATGAATCTAAACAGAAAAATAGGTTTATAGTCGGAAAAATAAGTTACAAGTCGTTTTTGTAAAGGTAGTCATTTCAGTCGAAAGAACGACGTCTAGATGACCATTTTAGAAAACATACTTCCACTTTGAGTTTAACCATAATTTTTGGATATAGTTTCATGTTCATAATAAAAATAATTTTCTCAGAATAACACCTTTTAAATCAAAGTTTATCATAGTTTTTAATTAACTAACCCAAAACAGCCCGCGGTGTTACTACGACGGCGTAAATCCGGTTTTACGGTGTTTTTCGTGTTTCCAGGTTTTAAATCATTAAGTTAGCATATCATATAGATATAGAACATGTGTTTAGTTGATTTTAAAAGTCAAGTTAGAAGGATTAACTTTTGTTTGCGAACAAGTTTAGAATTAACTAAACTATGTTCTAGTGATTACAAGTTTAAACCTTCGAATAAGATAGCTTTATATGTATGACTCGAATGATGTTATGAACATCATTACTACCTTAAGTTCCTAGGATAAACCTACTGGAAAATAGAAAAATGGATCTAGCTTCAACGGATCCTTGGATGGCTCGAAGTTCTTGAAGCAGAATCATGACACGAAAACAAGTTCAAGTAAGATCATCACTTGAAATAAGATTGTTATAGTTATAGAAATTGAACCAAAGTTTGAATTTGATTATTACCTTGTATTAGAATGATAACCTACTGTAAGAAACAAAGATTTCTTGAGGTTGTATGATCACCTTACAAGATTGGAAGTGAGCTAGCAAACTTGAAAGTATTCTTGATTTTATGTAACTAGAACTTGTAGAATTTATGAAGAACACTTAGAACTTGAAGATAGAACTTGAGAGAGATCAATTAGATGAAGAAAATTGAAGAATGAAAGTGTTTGTAGGTGTTTTTGGTCGTTGGTGTATGGATTAGATATAAAGGATATGTAATTTTGTTTTCATGTAAATAAGTCATGAATGATTACTCATATTTTTGTAATTTTATGAGATATTTCATGCTAGTTCCCAAATTATGGTTCCCACATGTGTTAGGTGAATCACATGGTCTGCTAAGAGCTGATCATTGGAGTGTATATACCAATAGTACATACATCTAAAAGCTGTGTATTGTATGAGTACGAATACGGGTGCATACGAGTAGAATTGTTGATGAAACTGAATGAGGATGTAATTGTAAGCATTTTTGTTAAGTAGAAGTATTTTGATAAGTGTATTGAAGTCTTTCAAAAGTGTATAAATACATATTAAAACACTACATGTATATACATTTTAACTGAGTCGTTAAGTCATCGTTAGTCGTTACATGTAAGTGTTGTTTTGAAACCTTTAGGTTAACGATCTTGTTAAATGTTGTTAACCCAATGTTTATAATATCAAATGAGATTTTAAATTATTATATTATCATGATATTATCATGTATGAATATCTCTTAATATGATATATATACATTAAATGTCTTTACAACGATAATCGTTACATATATGTCTCGTTTAAAAATCATTAAGTTAGTAGTCTTGTTTTTACATATATAGTTCATTATTAATATACTTAATGATATGTTTACTTATCATAGTATCATGTTAACTATATATATATATCCATATATATGTCATCATATAGTTTTTACAAGTTTTAACGTTCGTGAATCACCGGTCAACTTGGGTGGTCAATTGTCTATATGAAACATATTTCAATTAATCAAGTCTTAACAAGTTTGATTGCTTAACATGTTGGAAACATTTAATCATGTAAATATCAATCTCAATTAATATATATAAACATGGAAAAGTTCGGGTCACTACACTCATAACATAGACCCGTAATCATATCACAATGTATCTGATAAATCAATCATTTGATATTATCTTCTAATTCCATCGATAATCATATTGAAACAAATACGTTCATGTAAAGTATTATACATTTAATACTTTATTAATATTCCCAAGTTATAATATATATATACATATATATACATATTTATTTATATATAACGGTTCTTGAATCGTCGGAATTTGGTCGAGGTTATAATGAATGTATGAACACAATTTAAAATTCTTGAGATTTAACTTAACAAACTTTGCTTATCGTGTCGGAATAATATAAAGATAAAGTTTAAATTTGGTTGGAAATTTCTGGGTTGTCACAGTACCTACCCGTTAAAGAAATTTCGTCCCGAAATTTGAATGGGATGGTCATGGCTGACAATAAGTATGTTTTCATGACGTATACGAGTTGGAAATTAGAGTTTTATTATCATCAAGTAATATAGATAAAGCAATTTGATTTTTGTGAAGAGTACGAGTGAAGTTATCACAAAAGAATGAAATGAGTAAATGCACGTTCTTTTTAACCAGTGACATAGTCACGGTTGATTTCCGAAATTCAAGGAATTTAGAGAAAATCTTCGTAATAAGATTTGGTTAAGGAAATTAGGATCTGTTTTAAATGCGATCATCCATTTTGATTGCTCTGTCGGAGATTTTCCTATAAATCCACCTCCTTCGTTTCCTTACAACTCACACCTTCTATTCTTTCTCCCTCAACTCATATTTTAAACTATTCGTCAATATGCACCATCCAGTTCTGATTCTCGATATACTTCTAACTTTCATATCGGTCATTCTTCTTTTTCATCTACCGCCGAAAGAATCTATTTACTTCTACTATACTCTTGGGTTTATAGTGTTTCTAGTTCTCCCGTGTCTTTATATTGCTATATGTATTGATATATACGGTTTATAATTTCTGGGTGGTTGTTGGGTTTTATATCTTCTCTTATATTTCGATGTCCCTGCTTCTGTCTCCCATAATCATTGTCAACTCCAGTTAATGCTTTCTTTTATTTGCTGCGATTTATACCCCAATTTCTGTTTCGGAGTTTTGTCCTTTCATTTCTTCTTCTTGTGAGTAAGTACCGCTTATAATGGTTCATAATTCGCAGATATGAATTTCGAAATGAACATTGTTAATTTTGTAAGAAGGAAATTGTAATGGCACGATCTTGACTTGTCAAATTACCAGAATACCTCAGAAAAAGCCGAATCATCAAAAAATATTTTCTGGATATTTTAGAGGTTAAATAGAATATAAGAGTCGTATAACATGGCACATGATGATGTTATGATCTGTGAATCATCACGTTCCATTTAGAAACTCAGCATGAATTACTGTAATATAATCACGTTGATCAAGTGTCATTATATTATACTAACTCATGCTTCAGTTTCCAACACTACTTCAAAAACATTCATATTTTAAACTCAAAGGTTTACAGAGTATAGGAACTAAACAGTTTTCTTTTTTATGTAATACAGATAGCGCAAAGAGATAAATGATTCTAGGTAAGAATAGTTATGGAAATATCTTCAGAAATATGGATGATATTTATAATGAAAGATACGATGATATCTTAGAATTTCTAATATCAGAGGATGATGAAGAATATTTTCTGTAAGGGTTTAGTGTCAGGAGCAAGGTATTCGTTAATGACTTCAGCAGACACTAAATCATTTGGATTCTTTGAAGGCAGGTTCAGTCTTTGTGATTTGTCCACAGCCTCCTTCATACTTTGCTCAATCCGTTTTCCCGTTCTAAAACTTCTCTTTTTCTGAGCTTTGCTAATACACTAATCTTTATCATCAAACTTTTTACTGCTAAGGTCGTTTACAGTTTTTGTTGCTTCATCAGCATTTTGAGAACTAGTTCGCGGTTCAGAGTGTTTTTCAGAAACTTCACATTCGAAGTATGTAAGCCTTGGAAATAGACGTTATGTATAACTGTTGGCGTCAACATGCTGTGAGATTTCAAAATACTGATTGCTAATTCCCAATGATTCGTATGGCAATTCTCGTTACAAGAGGCAGATGAGTAAATGATGGGCTTTTGATAAATATAATGACTTTTCGAAAAATCTCAGATCATTACGGTTGCTACTAAGTTTACTGCTAATATGGCGAGATATGAAAGGTTCCCCGGTAACAATGGCGAAAGGGCAACATATATATCAAGATTATGATAAGGCTACTCCGAATGAAAAATCGAAGTTGTCTTGCTGGAGCTGTGATAGAATTTGCTACTTTGAAAAGAAATTGCAAAGTTATTTTTGCTAATAAATGCTAAAGGATCTGACACAGATATGTGTTGAATTATGACTTTGGTTTCGAGAGCTTTTTAAGTACAAAACTGTGGGTAATATGTTGTTGAATCATCATCTCGATTGCTCATTATTTGAAGTGTCTTCAGAAATTTCAAAGGGTTTTGAACAAAGATTGTAATCGTTAATATACATATGATGTTCTAACACAGTTTTGAAGTCAAAGTATAGCTTGTGAAAGATGTAAGGATCTAAAAGTGATGATTTTGGTCATATCTCGAGTTGAATTCTGAGATTTCAAAATCAGAATATGTAATTAAATTTTGAATGAGTATGGTTGTTTTGATTTATATAAAAGAATGTATATTGTTGTGAAAGTAGGTAGTATAATGGATGATTTGCTGAATCAGATTCGAAGAATGTAACATATTAATTGTGAATTTATATATCTCTCGGATATTACCTACCCGTTAAAAAAAATTTCACAATTAATATTTTGTACAAAAGAATTTTATTACAGTCTTTATGAAAATATATATATATGTATATTTTCTTCAGATGTAACATAGATTTAATGAGTTAATGTTAAATTAAACTCATTTGATTTACGGTTGAAACTAGAATTGAATAATCCCTAAAGGATTCAAAAATTACATAACTTTTACGGAGTATTTCGTTAATGACATTGAAATTATAAATCAATACTTCGTTATTTGTTGATGTACGATGTTCGGTTCGTGGAATTCTTGTGAATTTCGCAAAGTACGAATGATGTTATTTGAAAAGTTTCGAGTACATCGATGATGAAAGTGTAAAATCAAACATATATTTGAATAATACACTTGATTTATTATGAGATGGAATTTATTGAATTAAAACAGAGATTGTAGTTAACGATGGTTAAGTTGTTAAGGAAGGATGTACATCTTAGCATATTAGTAATATGAATTTAATCGAGTAGTATCTACCCTTATTTAATTCATACATAATAGCTTAGTACGAAAGATTTATTTTGATCTCAAATTTTATATATATGTAATATACATATAATTTCTTCAGAGGGAATGAGTTAATACTTCATAACTCGTTGATACAATATACGCGTTATTGATTCGTAATGATGTCCACGGTGATTCTTGATCTGACGGAGTTTGTGATGTTATAGGTGTTGCTGATTCTGATGACACTGACGGCACTGACTGTGATGGTGAAGTGATGTTATGCGAGGTGTATATGAAATAGCTTATATTTTACTATGAAAAACTATTAAATACGATACAATTTTACAAAAGATATTTATTTATTTATAGAATGGATATACCTAAACCTTACTACAAGACTTATAGGCAGTGTACCTAATCGTACAGTAGTGTAGTTTTTAGTAAGTCCGATTCGTTCCACAGGGAATCTTTTAAACAAGCTTAACGCTATATTAGTTTTAACTTATAAAAATATAAATATATATATAAGTAATATTATTATTATAAAAAGGGGGTTTTTACCGTTTAATGACCGGTTTGTCGTTTTTTAACTTTAGTCGCGGTTAAAATCTAATGTAAAATATTGAAAATAAATATAACTTAATTTAAAGCGTAAAGTAAATAACGATAATGAAATTGCGAGAATTAAAAAGTACAATAATTAAAAGGTGCGTTAATTAAAAGTGCAATTAAATACAATGACAATAAATAAAAGTGCTATAATTAGAAGTGCAATTAAATATGAAAATAAAGGAATTATGCTTATTTAAACTTCCGTAGTCATGATGTTTGACGTGTTGATTTTAGTTTATTCCCATGGGTTAATTGTCCTTTGTCCTGGATTATTTAATATGTCCGTCTGGTTTTTGTCCATAACAGTCCATCAGTCATAAATATAAAGTGCGAGTGTCCTCATCAAATTATCATTATATCCGAAGTCAAATATTCCAACTAATTGGGGACTTAAACTGTAACAAGGTCTTAATACTTTGTTTAATAATTACACCAGGATATCGACTGCGTGTAACCCAAGGTTTTAATAATTTGTTAACAATTATGCCAAGTGTCCTTGTACATAATTTCACCCCTGTTTTAATAATTCCATAGACTATTAATCCATTCCCGTGTCCGGTTAAATGAACGATTATTCGTACATATAAATTTCCCGCCCATCGTGTCCGATCGAGTGTATATGGTTATTTATAGGTACGTCCAATTGTAAATCTTTATATTAAAATTAACAAACTATCATTTAGTTAAACAAATATAAAGCCCATTAATAGCCCATAGTCTAATTTCCACAAGTGTCGTTCTTTTGTCCAAACCCCAATTATGGCACAAAGCCCAATTACTTAATTTTAATTATTTTAGCCCAACATCATGATTACTTCGTCTTAAATAAGCATAATAATAACTTAGCTACGAGACATTAATGTAAAAAGGTTGAACATAACTTACAATGATTAAAAATAGCGTAGCGTTACACGGACAGAATTTCGACTTACACCCTTACAACATTCGCTAACATACCCTTATTATTAGAATTTAAAATTAAAATTAAAATTAAAATATAATATATATATATATATATATATATATATATATATATATTTATATATATATATATATTCTTACGTATGAGAGAAAGAAGAAAAAGATGATATATGATGATCAAAAACCGCGAATTTATAGGCATGTGGGCTGTCACCTACCTCCATGCGATCGCATGGCTTTTTGCCTTCCAGGCCATGCGATCGCATGGCCCCTTTTTTCAGCTCACAAGACTTTGGCTCCTAGCTTGCCAACGGTTTTTATATATAATATAATATATATTTATATTAATTTAAGAATTAATTATATATTATATTATATTCATGTGCATAGATGACTCATAATTTTTAGTCCGTTGCGTCGAGCGTGAGAGTTGACTCTGGTCCCGGTTTCGGATTTTCGAACGTCCTTGCGTATAATTTAATATCTTGTACTTTGCGTTTCGCGTGTTGTACTCTTGTAATTTTGAGACGTTTCTTATCAGTAATTGGAACCACTTTGATTGTATTTTGTACTTTTGAGCTTTTTGGTCGTTTGGGTCTTCAATTTGTCGAATCTGTCTTTTGTCTTCACCTTTTATTATTTAAACGAATATCACTTGTAAATAGAACAATTGCAACTAAAAGCTTGTCTTTCTTGAGGGATAATGCTATGAAATATATGTTCGTTTTTAGCATTATCAAATATTCTCACACTTGAGCGTTGCTTGTCCTCAAGCAATATAGTCTTGAAATACAAATACTAGAATCACTTCTTTATTCTTCACATTTTGTACATCAGTGATTTCTATACGGCGGTATGAACAATGGTAGTAACGATATGGTTTACAGTCCCACATGACTATAAAATTTAGACCCTTTAAGGAAATTGGATCTTTATGAAAACATTTGATCTTTTGAAAATTAAATCTAGCTTTTACCCTAGATAAGTTTTCCGGAATAACCCTTCACCGGTGTTTGCAAATTGTTTTTGTGGGTTTTGTGAGTTTCAGATTTGAAAATTTTAGCTCAAAACTTGCGGTTTTGTGTCACCCACTTGCTAACCTTGTATTGGGAAAGCAACACGTCCAGTATACTTGTTCTGTATATTACCTTTCGGTAAACTACCGTCCGGTTATAAAGGAAAGCGTTGAACAAGCCACTGTTAAGGCAATGTCCCCTGACATGCTTTTGATTATGGTCTATAATGTGTCGGACGCAATTACTATCCTTGGTAGGAGCAATAGTAAAGCTCACCCTTATAATTTTTCGGTCTGGCATAAGGTCCTGTCTTTAACCATACTATGCAACCACCGTTATTACGGTTGACACCCGATTTGGTTCAGGTGACCTAATGAATTCCAGGTGAATTCCTAGGATTTTACGTTCAATGGTAATGAACGCATTGAAAATAGGGTTTCAGAAAACAAATCGGTTTTAATTTTGATCAAAATATTTTCTCGTTCAAGCTCGAGTTTAGATATCATCGAATTCCATGAGTTTATAATTCTCAATCTTTAAGGTCAATCTCTAGGATTGAGTAATATCAGTCTTAAAAGCTGATTTTTAATCTTTAAGGAGATTATCCTTTCTGGGGGTCTGATTCATTAGTCTTATCCAGCTAATTTGCACGGCGTCCTCCCCATTTTACGAGACAGATCCTCTCATGGTTAGGATAAGTCTGACCACTTGGCGACCCTGTTTGATGCTGAGGTCCGTGGATTTCCTGCTGATTTTAGTGATGACTTTTCTAGATTTTTCGTCAACCTACAGCTGGTCTGGATGACAACTTCATGACCTAAATCAAGAAGCGCGTTTCTTTTTTGGAAGACTTTACTTCCTTTTAATGATGGAATTGATTCATCGTGTAGATCCATCTTTCTTTCAAATATATTACAGTAAATCGGGTAAAACTGATTAAAATCGTTCAAAATAAAAGTACCTTCAGTTATTTGTTACAAAAATATGTGACTTATGTTTTAAATAACTTGGTAAATTTTCCCACACTTGGCTTTTATTTTCTTTTATTTGCCTTTTTATTGTCCTCTATTCCATTTTAAATGAATTCTAACATTTTGGTTTGTTTCTCAATTTATGTCCTTTTCAAGGTAACAATAATTTCGGTGTTAACACCTAGTTTTATCGTTCATAAATATGTATAAACATGATTTTGAGTTCATTTAATTGAAAATTTTGAAAAATTTTACCAGAATTGGGTAGTCAGTATATAAGACTAGGGCTGTTCTTTATTATCAGAGAGCACTAGATTCTAATACAACTACTGCGTTACTAGTATTTTTAATGGTAACCAAGTGTATAAGTTTAAAATTTTAAAAATCCGAAAGAATTTAATCCCTTCCCACACTTAAGATCTTGCAATGCCCTCATTTGCAAGAAATCAGTAACAATTTAAATTATTGAGGGTGATTAGCGTAGAAAAATGATTAAATTTTACCAAAGTTTCCAAACATATTGGCGTTTGTTTGTTGAATGATAAATGGTGCACATCATTTGTTCATTCCGTCTTGTTGTTACATCACATTTGTTTTCCGTTTTGTCGTCAAAAGTACTAGCTTTTGCTGAACTTAATACCAGTCTTTGAAAATGCGCCGTTTTACCCTATTTTGTACAATCGACAATATACATACAATACAAATATAAACATGCATGGCAATTTGAAATATTAGTACAACATAATAAAAATATTAACTATTACAATAAAAGTATCATAATATAATGTGTTTAAACATAAATAAAAAGATAAAAATCATAGAAATCACAAATAGGAACTAAATCAGTCTGGATAGGGGTTCCAGTTCATGTTGTCGTCCGAGTTCCATGGTTGGTGATAGGTGTACTGGTATGCCTGGTTAGGGTCGTAGAGAGTGAATGACGATCTCATCTCGGGCTAGTGTGGAGGATAGTAAGCGGGTCGGGTCGGAAAGTAGTGATCCTGAGGTGACAGCAGGCTTATAATCTGGCGCTGATGATAGTCCCATCTATCATGCTGTCGTTGCCTGGAATGCTCGTAATCATTCCGTGCTTGCCACTTGTAACGACCCGGATTTTTCCGTTCATTTTATACCTATGAGATTAATATTTACATAAATTAAACCTTACCAACATGATAAGCAATCTAAATTGTTGAGATTTATGTTTTTAAAAAAGAGTTTTACACAACGTTTGACCGTCCAATTTGACCGATGATATCACGAACTATATAACAAACGATAATTATACGTTTGTGTATATATATGTATTTATATATATTTAACATGATCTAAGAATGGTTTAACATCTCATTGTGTACTAATAACAATAAGTTATAAGTATACTTTGAGACTACTAACTTAAGTTTTCAAAATGATAACTATACGAAACGTTATTTGACATATATACCTATAACCTATAATACTTATACAAGTATCGTATAAATATGTATTTAATCAATTTTAAAGGGCTTATATACATAAAACAATATAAGTATATTTACAAAAGATAGCTATATTTGAATTCTCGTTCCGTTTCCTCAAAATTTCTACACGTATACCTAGAGTATATGTACTCGCATCATACCCAGTGAAAGGACCCGTCCTAATCCATCCGGACAAAGTCCACATCGATTATAAATGATTTACAACAGTTGATTACATCGCGAGGTACTTGACCTCTATATGATACATTTTACAAACATTGCATTCATTTTTGAAAAGACAATCTTTCATTACATCAACGGTTGACGACATGCATACCATTTCATAATATATCTTACTATAATTGACTTAATAATAATCTTGATGAACTCAACGACTCGAATGCAACGTCTTTTGAAATATGTCATGAATGACTCCAAGTAATATCCCTAAAATGAGTAAATGCACAGCGGAAGATTTCTTTCGTACCTGAGAATAAACATGCTTTAAAGTGTCAACCAAAAGGTTGGTGAGTTCATTAGTTTAACATAAATAATCATTTCATAATTTTTAATAGACTACAAGATTTCATATTTTCATTTCTCATAAACTTACGTCCCATGCATAGAGACAAAAATATCATTCATGTGGATTGAACACCTGGTAACCGACATTCACAATATGTATATAAGAATATCCCCATCATTCCGGGATCCTCCTTCGGACATGATATAAATTTCGAAGTACTAAAGCATCTGGTACTTTGGATGGGGCTTGTTGGGCCCGATAGATCTATCTTTAGAGTTCGCGTCAATTAGGGTGTCTGTTCCCTAATTCTTAGATTACCAGACTTAATAAAAAGGGCATATTCGATTAGATAATCCAACCATAGAATATAGTTTCGATTACTTGTGTCTATTTCGTAAAACAGTTATAAAAGCAGCGCATGTATTCTCAGTCCCAAAATATATATTGCGAAAGCATTTAAAAAGGGATTAATGAAACTCACGCATATAAATATTGTAAAACAGTTAATAAAGCATTTGCATGTATTCTCAGCCCAAAAACATAAATAGTAAAAAGGGCAAATAAAACTCACCGTATTGTATTTTGTAGTAAAAATACATATAACGACATTGAACAACTAAACGATGCAAGGATGGCCTCAGATTCACGAACCTATATCATTTGTATAATTATTAAAATATATAATGGATTCACATAATTTCATTTATTATTATTTGTTATTTGTATATTTTAGTTATATAGAATTTATTCTAAAAATCCATTAAAACATTTACATATATTATATCTTACATTATATGTTATATATATATTTATTTGTAGATATATTTAAAATGATTAATATTATATATTTAGTTGTATCAATATATCTATATATATTATATGATCTGTATTATATTTAAAATCATTAGTTGGTTATATGCAAGTATATATATATATATATATATATATATATATATATATATATATATATATATATATATATATATATATATATATATATATATATATGATATTGATAGATTTGATATATATATATATATATATATATATATATATATATATATATATATATAGTTATGAGAAATATAATTATAGTATATGTAATAAGTATATTTTATATACAAAATATTTGTCTGGTTAAAGAGATAGTTTTGATAATAATAATGATTTAATAATAATAATAATAATAGTAATAATTAATATTAATAATACTAATACTATTAATAATTCTAACACTTAACAATAATAATAATAATAATAATAATAATAATAATAATAATAATAATAATAATAATAATAATAGTAACAAAAATGATAAGTGTGATGATAATAATAATATCCATAATCATAATAATAATATTAACACTAAAATGGTAACATTAAATAATAATGGTATTAATAATACTTATAGTAATTAATGATAATAACAATAATAATAATACCTAAGAATGATACTAAAATGATAATAATTTTCATGATACAATAATTATAATACTTTAAATGTAAATATCATAATAATAAGTATAATACTAATACTAATAATAATAATAATAATAACAATAACAATAACAACAACAATAATAATAATAATAATACAAAAGACTACCTCAAAAGAAAATGAGTTCCAAAACGAAAACAGCTCGCGCCCGGGTTCGAACCCCCGACCTCTCGTTACAACACAAACATCCCTAACCAACCAATCTGTCTCGTCTTTCTGCTTTGCTTACGAATTAAGACTATATAAACCGTATCCTCCCTATATCCTTGTCCAATTTCCTTTTTGGCCCAACAACAGTGTAATAAACCGGATTTAATTAAGCCCAATACTAACAATCGGCCCAATCAATCACAATTTAATTAAAATCTAATACTAAATCGAATTACCAGTTCCTTGTACGCCGTATATGCTTCAGTAGTCGGTTCAAAAAGGGGATCGAGCATAGCAGTGTCAAAACGCAGAGATATCACAGATCGAGGTTTCCTTCAATTCGTAAATCAATTGATTGATCAAGCAACCCTTATCACGGCACAGTAGGTAGTCGATTCATCTTCATTATCGTTACCGAATCAATAGAAGATTGAAGTAGCAATTGGGGTTTGTTCAATCATGAAGAAATCGACAATCAAATATTGCAGGTACTCGATCTAATTATCATCGGTTAATATCATTATATATACAATATATGTTCATTGTTTATCTATCTAGGATCAATATCTGAAGTTTAAAAATTATCAAATGGTGAAGTGGTTGTCGGCCAACAAACAAAAAAAAAAAAATAAGAGGAATATCCAAGCATATCACTTTATTGATTTATCATCTGTCAATCGGTTTATTTGTTTTGAATTTTTGTCGGTAACAGGAAAATAGTCTCGTAGGGGGTCCTGAGGTGTTGTCTTGTGTTGGTGTTGAAATAAGAATGACACACAGATGTGTAGTACCTTATCTACTAACGAGCGTGATTTGTATTTTGAACAGAGAATAGCAGGATTGAGGTTACAAGGGCAGTTTGCAGCAGTTGACAGAATTATTTGAGGGGTGTTTAGGATGTTTTACAGTTGTAACAATGGGAATTCAATCACTCAGCTGCAGGTATTCATTTGGGTTTCGTGATAGCTGGATAACAATGTAACTTATGCTACAACTTCAAGTTATAGTTTATGATTGTTTTAAATTCAGGGTAATGCTCACCTAGTTCGTCCATAGTGAAGATACCAGCAGTTTTGTTGAGGTTCTGATGGAAATCGAACAAAGGCAGAAGTTGCATCAGTTTTCAAGTGGAGGTTCTTGGTTGGTTTGAAAAAAATATATATAGAAAGTAGAAGTTATCGTATGAATTTGGTGTTGGTGTTTGGTTTGTTGGACAGGAATAGATATAAAAGAAGAGGAGTGCAGCAGTAAAGAAAATGGTGTCGTATATAGAGATGAATCATTTCTATAGACAGTCAAGGAAAATAAAAGAAAATTTAGAAAAGTTGAAAGTGAAAGGCAACGGATTTTGGCTACATCTGTGTTGGACTTCGAATATTAGTACAGAATTTGGAAGCAAGAATCAATTTTAGAAAAAGTGTGATAGTGAGATGGAACTGTACATGTACTATAATGCTGTGTTTATATTTATATATTATTCATTATTTTTGTTTATAATTCTGTGTTATAATTTATATAGTTTGTATATGTATTTACATATATATACTTGCAATTCATGTATGTATATGTATATATCTGTATCTGTATCATATATCGATATATATATATATATATATATATATATATATATATATATATATATATATATATATATATATATATATATATATATATATACACTTAGTATGTTAATTATATAATGAAACCAAAATAATATAAACATTAGTTATTAAATATTAATTTAATTAATAATAATAATAATAATAATAATAATAATAATAATAAGGATAGTAGTGATAATAATATCAGTAATATTAGTAATACTTATAAATATTAATTTTTATATATTTATATATATGTTATATCAAAAATAATAGTACAAATATTAATGTTACTATTAATATTTATAATGAAAATGATAATAATATTATCAATACAATATTTATGTTTTAATTTGCAATTACATTTTATATTACACTTTATTAGTCATGTAATCATACAATTAATATTTAATATTTATACATTACAATATGTATATTATTTATAATAATAACAATCTAGTAATATTGTTGACAATATTGCTTAATAATAATAATACTGATATTGATAATAGTATTAATATAATAATTATATTCAACTTGTAATTTAGGTTTAATAAATTACTATTTATTATATAATATTTACTGATTATATAATTTATTGAGACTTTAATATTTATTAATTATATATGTGTGTGTGTGTATATATATATATATATATATATATATATATATATATTACAATATTACATATGTATAAATTTCATATATATATAATTACATATTTATTTATACATCTATGTTCGTAAATCGTCGGGCATAGTCAAAGGGTAATTGATTACATGAATATAGATTTTAAAATTTTTGAAACTCAATATTACAGACTTTGCTTTTTGTGTCGAAAACATATAAAGATTAAAGTTTAAATTTGGTCGGAAATTCCCGGGTCATCACAGTACCTACCCGTTAAAGAAATTTCGTCCCGAAATTTGAGTGAGGTGATCATGGCTAACAATAAAAATGTTTTCATGACGAATATGATTTGATAAATAGAGTTTTATCACTATTGAGTAATATGAATAAGACAATTCGATTACTCGAAGAGTACGAATGAAGCTATTACTAAATAGTGAAACGAGAAAGACAAATTTCATCATAACTTTTGACTAGTCATGGTTGAATTTTTGGAAAATAAGGTTCGTCTTAACTTTTGATGTTGTCTCGATTAAATTTCGGAATTCAAGGGATTTCAAAGAGAATCTTGGAAATCTATAGGATTTGATTCTTCGGGATTTATGGAAAATTAGGATCCTCTTTAATTTAATGCGATTATCTGTCTCGATTGCTTTGTCTAGTATCTTCTTTATAAATGAACTTCTTTCATTCCATTATTTTCACCACTCCAATTCTTTCTTTCTCGATCCATACTTTCAAACGATTGTGAAAATGCTTAATCCATTTCTGATCCTCGTTCTTATCCTCACTATCGCAACAATCATTCTCCTTTTCCAATTACCACCGGAGGAATCTGTTTTCTTCTACTTTGTCCTTGGGGTTATAATGTTTTTAATTCTCCCGTGTCTTTATGTTGCGATAAACATTGATATACACGGTTTGTAATTTCATGTGTTTGTGATCGGCTTTATATTTTCCTTTATTTTTATTTTTTTTTCGGAGCTCCATGCTCTTTTTTTCTCTTCTCGACTCCAAGTCAAGCGAATAATGGTCCAGAATTCGTAGATATAGAGTTTCGAATGATTATAATGTTCTAAGCATGGTGGAACGTGATAGCATGATTTGATTTTTAAATTTATTAAAATTACAGAAGATAGAACTATCAAGAATACATTTTCTTGATATGTTCAGAAGTTAAGTAGAATGAAAGAGTTATGTAACATGGCACCCGATGATGTTATGATATGTGAATCATCATGTTCCAATAGAACTTCCAGCATGACTTACTGTAATATAATCACGTTGGCCGGGCGTCATTATATTATTCTAACCCATGCTTCACTTCCCAACACTTCTCCACAATTCATTCATAATTTATACTTAGATTTTACAGAAGTTTCCAATATAATGGAATACAGAAAACATGAAGAGGTAGATAATTTCGAACAAGACTATTTATGAAAATATCCTCAGAAATATCGAAGATATTTATGATGATATTTTGGAATTTCTAAGTTCGAAGGTTGATGAAGAAAAATTTTCCGCAAGATTTTAACATGACTTCAGAGCAAGATATTCTCTAAAGATTTCATCGGATCCAGAATTACCTGGATTCTTTGAATATAGGGTTTGGTCCTTGTATTTGTCCTTGGTCTCCTTCATGGTTAGCTCAATCTGTTTTTTAGTACCAAATTTTTCTATCGAGCGTTCCTAACACTCCTTTCTTTATCATCAAACTTTTGGCCGTTTTTAGACCATCTACCATTTTTCTGTTTCCTCTGCATTTAATGCTACAATATCTGAATCATCGGTTATCAATCCGAGGTGGTTTCAGGAGAATTGTGTTTTTAGATGATTAAACGCTGATCTCTGGTAATTGGTATGGCAATTCTCGTTACAAAGTGCGGATGAGTTCATGATAAGACTTCAATAGATAAATATAGTGATTTGTCGGAGAGATTTAAGTCAAGGAGCAACGAAGTTGCTGGTACGTCTGCTGGCGATGTGGTGGAATATAAAAGGTTTTCTGATAACAATAAAAGAGCACGCATATATATCAAGGTTATAATAAGGTTGTTTCGAATGAAAAGTCGAAGTTGACTTGCTGGAGCTGTGACAAAATTTGCTAATTTGAAAAGGGATTGCAAAGTTATTTTTTTTTTTGTAATAACAACTCCCAAAGGGTTAGCACGGATATGTTTTAAACATTTACTCAGGTTCCGAGTGTTTTTCAGGTGCATAACTATATCCATCAATCTTTTCTTCCGTAGATGAAGTGCGTTTGGTTCATCCTCTCGATTGAAGTGTTTTCAAGAATTAAGAAATGTTTGAACGCAGATTGGAATCGTCAAGATACAAATGAGGTTTAAGATGAAATCAAGTGGCAGACTTGAAGAATTGTTTAGTTTCATATGTTATAATCAATATTTTAGTTCATGTTAATTGTCCAATATTTTCTTCATTATGCCACTTGTTGGATTCTGATATGTCAAAATCCAAATATGAAATCGAATTTAAATGGTTATTCTGTGGTGAACGGACTAGTATATCTGTGGATGTAAGTAGGATAGTAAATGACTGTTGAATCAGATTCGAAGAATGTACAGTGTAACTTATTAATGTGAAACTAAATATTCCTCGGGTATCACCTACCCGTTAAAATATTTTCACCATTATTAGTTTGTACAAAAGAATTTTAATTACAATCTTTATGAAAACATATATACTTATATATTTTCTTCAAATGTAATCATGGATTTATTGAGTTAATATGATATTAAACTCATATGATTTTCGGTTTGAGCTAGAATAAGTAATCTCTAAAACTATTAGGAACCACACATTCTTTGCAGAATATTTCTTCAATAAAGTTATGGATCAATACTTCATCGTTCATTGTTGTTGGTACTCCTTGGTATCTATGGTGAGTATGATGTTGATGTTAGAGGTACAGATTGTAATGTTGAGGTATGGGATGCGGATATTGCTGTTGTTGGTGGTGATGGTACTGTTGATGTTGCTGAAGCTGGTAAGTTTTGTACCATATTCTCCAAATTGATTACTCGCGCGTGAAGTTTGTTGACTTCTTCTATTACATCGGGATGATTGTCGGTCGGAACGGGCGGATGAATAAGATTTAGAATTGAGATAGTATATAATCGTGACGAGATATTCTGGAAATGAGAGAGAAAGTGGTATTACGAACAGGTTCGCCGGTAAGTGCTTCAAGTTCTTCGTCAAGAGGTGAATTCGGTTGGTGGAAGGGATTACCTTCTGCGCGTTTCCATTAATTAAATCGACTACGAACCCATCAGATGAATTGATAATGGCTGATTGGTTGATTCATGCCGATAACACTGTTTTGGGAGCTTAGGTGAACATATATGTCGGAATAGCAATCGGAATCTGAGGGACTCGAACTGGTTGCAGGATTCATCTCGTACGATCAGATGAAGGATTTTTAATAAGAAATAGATTATAGGATGTAGATTAGTACCCTGCAATACATAATTTACATATGCATATATAATACAAAAATCCCATAAGTTACGGAGGAATCTACGGAAGTTGTCAGGCAAAGTTACAGTAACAGATACGCTAAGATATAAAGTAGCAGATACGCTAAGATACGAATTTTGTCTATACACTATTCATGCAGTCAATGCAGTAATACGTGTCTAGACTAAGAATGATAAGCAAGTGATTCCCTAAGAATGATAAACAGATGATTTTCGACAAAAATGATAAGCAAAACTTTTGACATGCAAACACGGTCGAAGTCCAGACTTTCTAATGCATCCTAACGACTTATCAGTTAGACACACTAATGCAGACTTGGTTCGCTAAGACCACCGCTCTGATACCAACTGAAAGGACCCGTCCTAATCCATCCGGACAAAGTCCACATCGATTATAAACGATTTACAACAGTTGATTACATCGCGAGGTACTTGACCTCTATATGATACATTTTACAAACATTGCATTCATTTTTGAAAAGACAATCTTTCATTACATCAACGGTTGGTGACATGCATACCATTTCATAATATATCTTACTATAATTGACTTAATAATAATCTTGATGAACTCAACGACTCGAATGCAACGTCTTTTGAAATATGTCATGAATGACTCCAAGTAATATCCCTAAAATGAGTAAATGCACAGCGGAAGATTTCTTTCGTACCTGAGAATAAACATGCTTTAAAGTGTCAACCAAAAGGTTGGTGAGTTCATTAGTTTAACATAAATAATCATTTCATAATTTTTAATAGACCACAAGATTTCATATTTTCATTTCTCATAAACTTACGTCCCATGCATAGAGACAAAAATATCATTCATATGGATTGAACACCTGGTAACCGACATTCACAATATGTATATAAGAATATCCCCATCATTTCGGGATCCTCCTTCGGACATGATATAAATTTCGAAGTACTAAAGCATCTGGTACTTTGGATGGGGCTTGTTGGGCCCGATAGATCTATCTTTAGAGTTCGCGTCAATTAGGGTGTCTGTTCCCTAATTCTTAGATTACCAGACTTAATAAAAAGGGCATATTCGATTAGATAATCCAACCATAGAATATAGTTTCGATTACTTGTGTCTATTTCGTAAAACAGTTATAAAAGCAGCGCATGTAATCTCAGTCCCAAAATATATATTGCGAAAGCATTTAAAAAGGGATTAATGAAACTCACGCATATAAATATTGTAAAACAGTTAATAAAGCATTTGCATGTATTCTCAGCCCAAAAACATAAATAGTAAAAAGGGCAAATAAAACTCACCGTATTGTATTTTGTAGTAAAAATACATATAACGACATTGAACAACTAAACGATGCAAGGATGGCCTCAGATTCACGAACCTATATCATTTGTATAATTATTAAAATATATAATGGATTCACATAATTTCATTTATTATTATTTGTTATTTGTATATTTTAGTTATATAGAATTTATTCTAAAAATCCATTAAAACATTTACATATATTATATCTTACATTATATGTTATATATATATTTATTTGTAGATATATTTAAAA
The DNA here is from genome assembly GCF_046630445.1 of Rutidosis leptorrhynchoides. Classification (NCBI taxonomy): domain Eukaryota; kingdom Viridiplantae; phylum Streptophyta; class Magnoliopsida; order Asterales; family Asteraceae; genus Rutidosis; species Rutidosis leptorrhynchoides. The sequence continues at coordinate 57,267,952 of NC_092334.1, read as the reverse complement.
TGATTAATATTATATATTTAGTTGTATCAATATATCTATATATATATTATATGATCTGTATTATATTTAAAATCATTAGTTGGTTATATGCAAGTATATATATATATATATATATATATATATATATATATATATATATATATATATATATATATATATATAGTTATGAGAAATATAATTATAGTATATGTAATAAGTATATTTTATATACAAAATATTTGTCTGGTTAAAGAGATAGTTTTGATAATAATAATGATTTAATAATAATAATAATAATAATAGTAATAATTAATATTAATAATACTAATACTATTAATAATTCTAACACTTAACAATAATAATAATAATAATAATAATAATAATAATATTAATAATAATAATAATAATAATAATAATAATAACAAAAATGATAAGTGTGATGATAATAATAATATCCATAATCATAATAATAATATTAACACTAAAATGGTAACATTAAATAATAATGGTATTAATAATACTTATAGTAATTAATGATAATAACAATAATAATACCTAAGAATGATACTAAAATGATAATAATTTTCATGATACAATAATTATAATACTTTAAATGTAAATATCATAATAATAAGTATAATACTAATACTAATAATAATAATAATAACAATAACAATAACAACAACAATAATAATAATAATAATAATAATAATACAAAAGACTACCTCAAAAGAAAATGAGTTCCAAAACGAAAACAGCTCGCGCCCGGGTTTGAACCCCCGACCTCTCGTTACAACACAAACACCCCTAACCAACCAATCTGTCTCGTCTTTCTGCTTTGCTTACGAATTAAGACTATATAAACCGTATCCTCCCTATATCCTTGTCCAATTTCCTTTTTGGCCCAACAACAGTGTAATAAACCGGATTTAATTAAGCCCAATACTAACAATCGGCCCAATCAATCACAATTTAATTAAAATCTAATACTAAATCGAATTACCAGTTCCTTGTACGCCGTATATGCTTCAGTAGTCGGTTCAAAAAGGGGATCGAGCATAGCAGTGTCAAAACGCAGAGATATCACAGATCGAGGTTTCCTTCAATTCGTAAATCAATTGATTGATCAAGCAACCCTTATCACGGCACAGTAGGTAGTCGATTCATCTTCATTATCGTTACCGAATCAATAGAAGATTGAAGTAGCAATTGGGGTTTGTTCAATCATGAAGAAATCGACAATCAAATATTGCAGGTACTCGATCTAATTATCATCGGTTAATATCATTATATATACAATATATGTTCATTGTTTATCTATCTAGGATCAATATCTGAAGTTTAAAAATTATCAAATGGTGAAGTGGTTGTCGGCCAACAAACAAAAAAAAAAAATAAGAGGAATATCCAAGCATATCACTTTATTGATTTATCATCTGTCAATCGGTTTATTTGTTTTGAATTTTTGTCGGTAACAGGAAAATAGTCTCGTAGGGGGTCCTGAGGTGTTGTCTTGTGTTGGTGTTGAAATAAGAATGACACACAGATGTGTAGTACCTTATCTACTAACAAGCGTGATTTGTATTTTGAACAGAGAATAGCAGGATTGAGGTTACAAGGGCAGTTTGCAGCAGTTGACAGAATTATTTGAGGGGTGTTTAGGATGTTTTACAGTTGTAACAATGGGAATTCAATCACTCAGCTGCAGGTATTCATTTGGGTTTCATGATAGCTGGATAACAATGTAACTTATGCTACAACTTCAAGTTACAGTTTATGATTGTTTTAAATTCAGGGTAATGCTCACCTAGTTCGTCCATAGTGAAGATACCAGCAGTTTTGTTGAGGTTCTGATGGAAATCGAACAAAGGCAGAAGTTGCATCAGTTTTCAAGTGGAGGTTCTTGGTTGGTTTGAAAAAAAAATATATAGAAAGTAGAAGTTATCGTATGAATTTGGTGTTGGTGTTTGGTTTGTTGGACAGGAATAGATATAAAAGAAGAGGAGTGCAGCAGTAAAGAAAATGGTGTCGTATATAGAGATGAATCATTTCTATAGACAGTCAAGGAAAATAAAAGAAAATTTAGAAAAGTTGAAAGTGAAAGGCAACGGATTTTGGCTACATCTGTGTTGGACTTCGAATATTAGTACAGAATTTGGAAGCAAGAATCAATTTTAGAAAAAGTGTGATAGTGAGATGGAACTGCACATGTACTATAATGCTGTGTTTATATTTATATATTATTCATTATTTTTGTTTATAATTCTGTGTTATAATTTATATAGTTTGTATATGTATTTACATATATATACTTGCAATTCATGTATGTATATGTATATATCTGTATCTGTATCATATATCGATATATATATATATATATATATATATACACTTAGTATGTTAATTATATAATGAAACCAAAATAATATAAACATTAGTTATTAAATATTAATTTAATTAATAATAATGAAACCAATAACAACAACAATAATAATAATAATAATAATAATAATAATAATAATAATAATAATAAGGATAGTAGTGATAATAATATCAGTAATATTAGTAATACTTATAAATATTAATTTTTATATATTTATATATATTTTATATCAAAAATAATAGTACAAATATTAATGTTACTATTAATATTTATAATGAAAGTGATAATAATATTATCAATACAATATTTATGTTTTAATTTGCAATTACATTTTATATTACACTTTATTAGTCATGTAATCATACAATTAATATTTAATATTTATACATTACAATATGTATATTATTTATAATAATAACAATCTAGTAATATTGTTGACAATATTGCTTAATAATAATAATACTGATATTGATAATAGTATTAATATAATAATTATATTCAACTTGTAATTTAGGTTTAATAAATTACTATTTATTATATAATATTTACTGATTATATAATTTATTGAGACTTTAATATTTATTAATTATATATGTGTGTATATATATATATATATATATATATATATATATATATATATATATATATATATATATATTACAATATTACATATGTATAAATTTCATATATATATATAATTACATATTTATTTATACATATATGTTCGTAAATCGTCGGGCATAGTCAAAGGATAATTGATTACATGAATATAGATTTTAAAATTTTTGAAACTCAATATTACAGACTTTGCTTTTTGTGTCGAAAACATATAAAGATTAAAGTTTAAATTTGGTCGCAAATTCCCGGGTCATCACACCCAGCTCCTATACATATTTACTATTAGTATATACACATCACAATCACTTTATTAACAGCCATGGGTCAGCCAATTTTGGATCTTAGCATGCATGATTAATCAATTTGGCATATTACAAGACTTTTGCATAATATTACAAATTTATACATCTTTTCACCACCATTTATACTCCATTCCAATTTCATTTTTACTACACATTTTCTCTAACTAAAAACACACTCTTAGGAACCTTAAGTGTTCTTCACAATCTCAGCAAATAACCATGAAGATCTAGCTTCAAAAACAAGCCTTAATCATCATAATAAATTCCTTACAAGAAAACTTCAATAATCCTTCCAAAAATACAAGTTTACTTCCAACCTTTTAATCCAACTCCACCACTCTTTTGGTTCTAGGATTTTTCTCATCTTTTACAGTAACTTTGTCCAAGTAACTTGAGGTAGTAACCTTGTTCATAACCTTATTCGATTCATATTTATATAGCTATCTTATTTTGTGTTGTAAAATTTTAACAACAAGAACATAGTTTGAATGATTTCAAACTTGTTTGCAAACTAAATAGATTCTTCTAAATTAACTTTTAAAATACTTCAAGACCTGTAATATATCATAATGATATGCTAACTTAACAAGATATAACTTTGTTTTACAAAGAACATCTTAAAAACTGAATCTACGTCGTCGGAGTGCAACCGGGGGCTGTTTTGGGTTGGATAATTAAAAACCATCTTAAGCTTTGAATTGGAAGTTCATGTTCTGGAAAAATGATATTTCTTATGAATATGTTAACACATAAAAATTTCATGGTTTAACTCAAAGTGTAAGTATTTTTAGAAAAATGATCATTAAATGTTGTTTTTATGATGAAAATGATCACTTTCATAAGTTTCACCAAAGTTTGACCTATAACCTGTGATTTTGAATACAACCTAAGGTATTTTCAATTCATATTCTTAAAATTTGACTCGATCCAAGGAAGTGGCAAGTTGAACAAACAAAAACGGAGTTGTAATGAAGAAACAACGACTAAAACAAGATCGGGTATCTGAAGCTAGTTTAGCTACGAAAATATTTGGAGAAAAATTAAATTAATCATATATTTTTAATTAATATGATATTTCATATATATTTACTTATGATTTTATTTTATATATTTCAGGACCACCCGTAAACAACACGAGAAGATTAATCATAAGACCTCATGATTGTACGCAGCACGTCATTTGACAACACGGTACTTTATGTACGCAACACGTCACTTGACAACATGGTACCATGGGTCGAGATTAATTCTGATCAATACGAATACGATGGGGTCTTTATTTATTTTATTTAAGCAACTAATTGTGGACCACTAACATCGGACTGCTAACTACAGACTAAGAAAATATTAAAAGTGTATATATATATATATATATATATATATATATATATATATATATATATATATATATATATATATATATGTAACGATTACTTAAAAAGAAAATATGTTGATATATTATATATATGGTTAGGTTCGTGATATCTATCGGAGACCAAGTCGTGATAAATATCTTCAAGGCAAAAGTGAGTATATAGTCCCACTTTTAAACTCTAAATATTTCGGGATGAGAATACATGCATTTTATGATTTACGTTATGGACACAAGTGATTAAAAATATATATTCTACGTTGAGTTGTACCACTGGCATACTTCCCTGTAACTTGGTAACTACTATTTACATGAGGTATTGTAAACGTGAATCCTGTTGATAGATCTATCGGGCCTGACAACCCCAACCGGACTGGACGACCAGTATTCAATGGTTGCACAGTACTTCGTTTCGGTGACTACACTTGGTACGGTGTAGTAAGATTTCATAATAAAGGGAATATGCGACGTTGATTAAATGTTAAGTATGGTTATCAAGTGCTCAACAACTTAGAATATTTTTATTAAAACGTTTATATATGAAATCTTGTGGTCTATATTTATAACGCTGCCGGCATTAAACCTATATCTCACCAACTTTATGTTGACATTTTAAGCATGTTTATTCTCAGGTGATAACTAAAAGCTTCCGCTGCAACATGTTGAATTTAAGCAAGATCTTGAGTATGCATATTTGTGTCAAAAATAAAACTGCATATCGGAGGATTTGTAATGTAAAATATGTTGGAAGTCGTATTGTTATTATCACATGTAAAGTTTATAAGTCTAAAATTATCGCTAAACGATAATCATTATTAAGTTGTTTAAACCTTGTATTTGTAATAAAAGCTATGGTTTGTATTGTAAAAACGAATGCAGTTTTTGAAAAATGTCGCATATAGAGGTCAATACCTCGCGATGAAATCATATGTTATTGTATTCGTCCTTATGGTTAAGGTAGGGTTATGACATGTGGTATCAGAGCGTTGGTCTTAGAGAACCAGAAAATTTGCATTAGTGTGTCTTATCGAGTTTGTTAGGATGCATTAGTGAGTCTGGACTTTGACCGTGTTTGATTTAGAAAACTATTGCTTATCCTTGTTGGTTAAAAATTAATATGTAAATATTATGTGATACTAACATGCTAGTTGTTATGTGATAGATGTCTAGCTTAGAACTTGTTATCACATTCAGCGACTCCGAACCAGAATCTTCAGATGGTGTTCCAGTCATTAACCTATCCGATGATGAAAATGACACCTTTGGGGAAGACTCACAAGTTCCGGATGAATCAATTGAAGAGGAACCGGAAGGTGATCCTGAGGAGGAAGAAATACAGGAAATTACGAAAGACAAGTTCGAACGAGGAAAGAAACGAAAGGCTACTGAATTGGAAAATCCAAATCCCGAGTTTAGAGAGGATGTTGTGGCACCAACTCCACCAGATACTTCCACACCTATTCTCGCTATTCCTATTAGTTCTATCCCAGCATCCAGTTCTTCAGCCCCTCAGCCAAAACGCAGGGAGACAACAAGGATAACCTTTAAGCGATTCCTTTGAACACAAACGCTTTGGGTTAAATAATACGCTGTTGTTTTAAACCATGGGATCATATAACGTTTTGTATAATATTACTATTGTGGTTTGCTTAATGTTTGATGTAAGATAAGCATATGTAAAATAGTGAAGTGTGAAATGCAATAATTTTCCTTGGTTGAGTATTATTTGGGTGATAGTAATTAATTTTCGTACTAAGCTATTAAGTATGAACTTTAACGGGTAGGTACTACCCTAGGTATAATTATAAAATGCTAATAAGAAGAAAAGGCTTTTATAATAATAACTGGTTCATATTATTAATAAGCTACGATGTACTGTAAATACATACTACATCTATAATATTCCATGTGAATAATTATTTTTTTTCCATTTTTATTGAAGATTATGGCACGATTGAACCGAATGACGGAACAAGAAATCCAGGAACTCATCAATCAGCGAGTGAACGACAGAATGTTATGGGTCGAGGCTGCAAGAGGTGCTGCAGTTAACCCAAATCCTCATGTGGGATGCACTTACAAAACTTTTCAAGGTTGCAAGCCCTCATCATTCAGTGGAACAGAAGGACCGGTCGGTTTAACCCGGTGGATCGAAAAGATTGAGTCTGTGTTTAAAATCAGTGGTTGTATTAAGAAGGACATGACCAAGTATGCATCGTGCACCTTACAAGATAGTGCGCTCACGTGGTGGAAAAACTATGTGAAGGCCGTAGGAGGAGATGTAGCTTATGATACTCCCTGGGAAGAATTCAAAACAATGCTAATCAACGAATATTGTCCAAGGAACGAGGTTAGGAAGTTGGAAGCTGAATTACGAAGCCTGAAAGTTGTTGGTACTGAACTCACCAACTACAATCAGCGATTCATGGAATTAGCTTTGCTATGTCCCGAATTGGTACCAACCGAAGAACGGAAGATTGAACTGTACAAAGACGGTTTGCCTAAAAAGGTCAAGGCAAATGTTACAGCATCCAAACCCAAGACTATTCATGAAGCTATCACCATGGCAAACTAGTTGATGGACCAGATTATTCTGGATAAGAACACCGATGTCAAGACATCGGGAAACAAAAGAAAGTGGGAAGGTAATCATCAACAATCCAACAAGAAACAAGAAACCACGCAAGGTGCGGGTAGCGGTTCGAACTCAGGTTACAAGGGACGAAATCCTTTATGTAACAGATGCCACAAACATCACTCTAGTTATTGTAATGTGGTGTGCAACAATTGTAATCGAAAAGGTCATCTTGCTAAAGATTGTAGGGTTCCCGCTACAAATACAAACGGTACCAAGACTCCTGCCACCAATGCAAATAGAACTGCCTTGGCCACTGTTACTTGTTATGGGTGTGGGAAACAGGGTCATTATAAGAGTCAGTACCCGAATCCAGAGAAGAATAACGGATCTGAACGTGGAAGAGCATTTGTTATTAATGCTAGAGAGGCGTGCGAAGAACCGGAGCTTGTTACGGGTACTTTTACCATTAATAACTTATCCGCATCTATTATATTTGATACTGGTGTCGATAGAAGTTACGTGTGTAGAGAATTTCACGCTAAATTGAATTGTTCATCATTACCTCTAGATGCTAAGTACATGATTGAGTTAGCCAATGGTAAACTAATTAAAGCCGATAAAATTTGCCGTGATTGTAAAATAAATTTAGCCGGAGAAACATTTAAGATTGATTTGATACCCGTAGAATTAGGAAGTTTTGATGTAATAGTCGGCATGGACTGGATGTCCAAAATAGGAGCTGAAGTTGTGTGCGCCAAGAAGGCAATTCGCATTCCTCGTAAGGATAAAACTGTGATGACCCGTGAATTTCCGACCAAATTTAAACTTTAATCTTTATATGTTTCCGACACGATAAGCAAATTCTGTAATATTGAGTCTCGAAAGTTTTGAAATCTATATTCATGTAATCAATTACCCTTTGACCATGCCCGACGATTCACGAACAATTATGTGTAAATAGAAAATGTATACATATATATATTACACTAGTATTATATAAATATAATATATATATATATATATATATATATATATATATATATATATATTAAATATTCAAATATGTATTCTATAAAATAAGTATTACGTATTTAACAAAATGTAAGGTTAATATATTAAGTGTGATTACAAGTTTAAAATATAAATTGTTATGGTTTTGTGTGATGACCCGGAAATTTCTGATCAAATTTAAACTTAATCTTTGTATGATTAACATTTTCGACACGATAAGCAAAGTCTGTAAAACTGAATCTCAAAATTTTTGAACTATTCAAATACCTTTCGGTTATTCTCAACGATTCGCGAACCATTATATGTAAATAGATACATATATATACTATAACTTGAAAATGTAACAAAGTTTTAATTGCATGATACCGTACATTAAACTTATTGGTTTATATATCTATTTGAATATATATGATTTCAAGTTATTTAGTAAACCATAATAACATTCGATTATTGATTCGATTGATATTTAGATAAGTTAACTAAAACGTTTAAGATGAACCAGTAAAACACTAATTTGCTACAGTGTTTTCAAATTGCCACATTACTCAAAATGCTACAGTGTTTTCGAAAATCACTATTTGTTACAGTGAAATTGACTTTGCTACAGTGAATTGCTACAGTGAAAATTGACTTTGCTACAGTAACTTTGCTACAGTAACTTTGCTACAGTAAAACACTATTTTAAAATGTATTTTAACAAATAGCGAGACAATGATTTATAGAAGTAAATGACCAAAACACTCAAATGTATAAGTTATAATTTGAGTGATATAATTTAGGGATAATTTAAGTTATATTGTGACAAAGGTACGAGTCACAAAACGAAAAGTACTAGTTTTCTAAGCGTACAAAAATGCGTTCGAGAAACCGGAACCGGGACATAAGTCGAGTGATGACGTACGACTTATCGGAACGAAAATTACAAATCAACTATGCACGTGAATTTAATATAATATATAATTAATTATATAAATTATATATATTATATTAATATTTAATTATGTCGACGAACTACAAAACAAATCAAATGTGAGCTGTCATTTAAGCTCATGCGATCGCATGAGCATACCAAAGAAACTCCATGCGATCGCATGGAGGCTGGATCCAGAAAACATCTATAAATTCAGTCGAATTCGTTCCATTTTTTTTCACATATATTACTCCGTATAATATTTATTATTATTATTATTATTATTATTATTATTATTATTATTATTATTATTATTATTATTATTATTATTATTATTATTAATAAGATTATTATTAATCTTATTATTTTTATTATTAGTGTTATTATTTTTGCGATACAAAAATAATAATGTACATAAAATATTACGACGGAGTGCTGTCCAAGTAATTTTCAAAACGAGTTCCAAGCGAGCTAGAGCTAAGGAAAATATGGGTTATTACCAAGGAGGTTATGGGTAATGTTCGGGGGTATTTTTGTGAAGAAAATCTCGTGTTTATCATCTCCGATGCGTCTACGTGCTTTTCTACAATATTGTATATCAATATTAAACAGTGAGTTTCATAAGATCCCTTTTACTCTCTACATTTTTGGGTTGAGAATACATGCAAATGCTTTATTAACCGATATACAATATTTATATGCGTGAGTTTCATATGATCCCTTTTACTCAATATATTTTTGGGCTGAGAATACATGCGACTGTTTATAAATACTGAAAATACTAGATTTATATGCGTGAGTTTCATTTGCTCCCTTTTTAATTGCTTTTGCAATCTATATTTTTGGGCTGAGAATACATGCACTTTATTTTAAACGCAATGGATACAAGTACATACTAAATTCTACACTGAGTTTGAACCGAAAATACCTTAGCTTTGGTAACTAGTAACTGCCAGTTATAAGAACTGGTGGGCGCGAGTAGTTACAAACCGTGGATATTAATACGAATAGCAATATAAAGACACAGTATAATTAAGAATAGTATTCCCCAAGGCAATAATAGAAGTAAACAGATTTTCTGGTGGAAGATTGAAAAGAAGGATGACAGATACATAGATAGGAAAATATCAAGAATCAGAACTGGATGGAGCATTTCCCCAATATTTTAGAAGTAGGAATAGAGGAAGAAAGTATAGGAATGGTGAAAGTAATGGAACGGAAGAAGTTCATTTATAGTGAAAATACCAGACAAAGAAATCAAGGCAGATTTCCGCATTAGTTATAGAGATCTTAATTTCGTTATTCGCCAAAGAATAAAATCTTTTAGATTTCGAAGATTTTCTTTAAATCCCTTGAATTCCGGAATTCAACCCTGATTCTGTCAAAAGTTAAGATGAATCTTTACTTTCCTATTTCACTCTTTTGCGATAGCTTCACTCGTATTCTTAGAATAATAGAATCATTTTATCATTATTATTCAATGATGATAAAACTCTATGTATCAACTCATATTCGTCATGAAAACATTTTTATTGTTAACCATGACCACTTCACTCAAATTTCGGGACGAAATTTTTTTAACGGGTAGGTACTGTGATGACCCGTGAATTTTCGACCAAATTTAAACTTTAATCTTTATATGTTTCCGACACGATAAGCAAATTCTGTAATATTGAGTCTCGAAAGTTTTGAAATCTATATTCATGTAATCAATTACCCTTTGACCATGCCCGACGATTCACGAACAATTATGTGTAAATAGAAAATGTATACATATATATATTACACTAGTACTATATAATATATATATATATATATATATATATATATATATATATATATATATATATATATATATATATATATATATTAAATATTCAAATATGTATTGTATAAAATAAGTATTACGTATTTAACAAAATGTAAGGTTAATATATTAAGTGTGATTACAAGTTTAAAATATAAATTGTTATGGTTTTGTTATTAGTAATATTAATATTATCATTAATAATATTAATAAAATTGGTATTATTATTAATATTAATATCAGTACTACTAAAATTTTTATTTATTTTATTTTTATTTGAAATATATAATTAAGTATTAAAAGTAATGATGCCATTATTATCATTTTCTTATTAACCCTATTATTAATTATTCATATTGTTACTAATATTAGTATTATTACTATAAGTGTAATTAATATTATAATCAATAATACATTAGTACTTATTAATATTAGTTAAAGTTAATAAACGAATAATGTAACTATATCTAATCTGGTTACATATTTCAAAGATCGTACAAATCAGTGGAGATAATCCAAATTCTGTTAGAGTCACTTTATTTTTTTTCCCCTTTTAATAATTCTGACAACATATTCTTATGTCGAGCGAATAAGACAACCAGGCAAACAATCATCTTATTATCACCACGAAACCACCTTCGAAACCCATATACAAACAATCACCACAAACCTCACCATCCTAAACCCATTCCCTATTCTTTTGCTCCTGCTCGCCATCACCAACCTACCTGCTTGATATTTCTGTCTAAAAAAAAAGGAAAGAGATGGGGCTGCTGTTGTGTATCTACCTGTTTCAATTATGCTCATATTCAGCTATACCGCACAACCACAACCCATTTGGGTGTTCTTGCTATTCAAATGGTAATGACCACTAGACTTTATTTTCCTTATCCGCTTACTACCGCCAAGAACACCACCATGAATCAATCGTGTTGTTGTTGCTTCACTAATACTTACTTTCTATTTTAAATTCGAAACCCCACTGCAACTGCATTCTTTTTCTTCGTAAACCTCTCACAAACCATAGACTTCGAACGATTTAATGAAAGGAAAAGAATAACGTGTTTATAGTTAAAAGTTTTGTCAACTTTATAGAATAGAAAATGATCAACTTTATTGATTATGCAAGTGCTACTACTAGTGCATGTTTTACTTTACACTTATGGCAGACAACTTCAAATGATGAAAACCCCACTTTTAATTTAACTAAGGTTGACGTTTATTTTTTATTTTTTAACTATCGGCTTCAAACCACATTAGGACCCGAATCAATTAGCATCTTATCAAAATATTTGTGGTAATGACCATCGGTGGGGTCTTGTAACCTTTTCTGACCCGGTCCGTTTGTGCAAGCTCAAAACCGAGACCCTTGTTCGATTTACTATTCCATCATCCCCAACTTCAAGCTCATACAAACAATATGCCTACAACCTTTGTTTACTTCTGTGCTATTACTGCTGCTACGATCTATCCCCTCTTTATTGTCGAACCACAATTCAAAACCCACTTATTTTCATGTTTCTGTCACGGTTCAAACCAAAACCCACTATCTACTTATATTATTCGATGATAATGAAACCCATCAAGAACAGTAACCCCTGCGAATTATTAGATGAATGATGATGATGATATGTAGGAGATGATAATGATCGCTGTTATGATGGTATGATTATGACGATTATGTTATGCTTTGATGATACCTGCGTATGGTTTATGTTTCTGCTTCTACTTCGATTACTTGCACTGCCGTTCGAATACTCCTGTTGTCAAATCACTGTAACCTATTTGTCATTTTAAATGATACATGGGTTGTTTTCTTGTGAGCCATTTGTGGATCAAATTAAATGGACTGCACCTTAGGCTTTTAGTTTGTATGATGGGCCATTAATTATTGTTGGGCCAATGGTTTCAGTGGGCCGAAACTGTTATGCTGCTAGGAGGATAAGCTTATTATGATTACGATGATGATGATGGTAATCCATTAGGGTTTTAGTATGATAAAACGGTTTTATACATAATACATAAATAACTTAGCGAACTAAAAACAGAAAAACAATAAGCAGTGCAATGGTAAGAGGGATTGTTGGGTTTTACCAAGAAGTATGGAGTTCGAGCCCTGTCTGGGGCAATTCTTTTAGAAGAAGTTTTGAAGGGTATATACTTTTATTTTCATTTCCAATATCATTATAATTATTATTATTAGTATTATCTTAAAATTATCAATTTTTTTTTTGAAATTATTATTATTAACAAGAGTACTTTTATTAAAATTATCAATTTCATTATTCTTATAAGTATTATTATTTTTATTATTATTTTTATTATTATTATTATTATTATTATTATTATTATTATTAATATCATTATTATTATCATTATTAGAAAAGTTATTATTTTAAGTAACATGATTATTAAGATTATCATCATTTATCAAAATTATTACTTTTATTATCATATATCATATTATTATTATTATAAGTATTATTTTTATTTTTATATTTTTAACATATTTATTATTATTATTATTATTATTATTATTATTATTATTATTATTATTATTACTACTATTATTTTAGTATTATCATAATTATCTTAACAAACAAAAGTTATTTATATAAAAATAAAAGTTATTATATATATCATAAGTATACCCAATGTACTATTTTAATATAAAAATAACATATATATATATATATATATATATATATATATATATATATATATATATATATAATTAAAATAGTAAATACATTACTATTTTAAATAAGTAATATAATATATAATTAATATATATAAACGGGTTGATTATTATTACATGATAATTATTTGTGTTAATATATATATAAATGATATAGGTTCGTGAATCCAAGGCCAACCCTGCATTGTTCAATATCGTCATATGTATTTTTACTACAAAATACAATACAGTGAGTTTCATTATTTTCCTTTTTATATATATTTTTGGGCTAAGAATACATGCAATGTTTTAATAACTATTTTTCATTATTTATATGCGTGAGTTTCATTTACATTTTTACCCTTTATATTTTTGGGTTGAGAATACATGCGCAACTTTTATAACTGTTTTACGAAATAGACACAAATAATCGAAATTACGTTCTATGGTTGAATGATCGAAACTGAATATGCCCCTTTTTATTAAGTCTGGTAATCTAAGAATTAGGGAACAGACACCCTAATTGACGTGAACTCTAAAGATAGATCTATCGGGCCCAACAAGCCCCATCTAAAGTACCGGATGCTTTAGTACTTCGAAATTTATATCATGTCCGAAGGAGGATCCCGGAATGATGGGGATATTCTTATATGAAAATTGTGAATGTCGCTTACCAGGTGTTCAATCCATAAGAATGATATTTTTGTCTCTATGCATGAGACGTTTATTTATGAGAATTGGAAATATGAAATCTTGTGGTCTATTAAAATTATGAAATGATTATTTATATTAAACTAATGAACTCACCAACCTTTTGGTTAACACTTGAAAGCATGTTTATTCTCAGGTATGAAAGAAGTCTTCCGCTGTGCAATTGCTCATTTTAAAGATATTACTTGGATTCATTCATGACATATTTCAAAAGACGTTGCATTCGAGTCGTTGAGTTCATCAAGATTATTATTAAGTCAATTATAGTTAGATATATTATAAAATGGTATGCATGTCGTCAACTTTCGATGTAATGAAAGATTGTCTTTTCAAAAACGAATGCAATGTTTGTAAAATGTATCATATAGAGGTCAAGTACCTCGCGATGTAATCAACTGTTGTGAATCATTTATAATCAATATGGACTTCGTCCGGATGGATTAGGACGGGTCTTCACAGTTGGTATCAGAGCGGTGGTCTTAGCGAACCAGGGCTGCATTAGTGTGTATAACTGATAAGTCGTTAGGATGCATTAGTGAGTCTGGACTTCGACCATGTCTGCATGTCAAAAGTTTTGCTTATCATTTTGTGTCAAAAATTACCTGCTTATCATTCTTAGAGAATCACTTGCTTATCATTATTAGTCTAGACACGTTTTACTGCATTGACTGCATGAATAGTGCATAGACAAAATTCATGTCTTAGCGTATCTGCTACTTCATATCTTAGTGTATCTGTTACTATAACTTTGCCTGACAACTTCCGTAGATTCCTCCGTAACTTATGGGATTTTAGTATTATATATGCATATGTAAATTATGTATTGCAGGGTACTAATCTACATCCTATAATCTATTTCTTATCGAAAATCCTTCATCTAATCGTACGAGATGAATACTGCAACCAGTTCGAGTCCCTCAGATTCCAATAGCTATCCCGATAGTTATTCCGATAACTATTCTGACATAGATGTTCACCTAAGCTCCGAAAACAGCATCATCGGCATGAATCAACCAATCAGCCATTATCAATTCATCTGATGGGTTCGTAGTCGACTTAATTAATGGAAACACGCAGAAGGTAATCCCTTCCACCAACCGAATTCACCTCTTGACAATGAACCTGAAGCGTTTACCGGCGAACCTGTTCGAAACACCATTTTCAGTCTTATTTCCAGGGTAACTCGACAAGATTATATTCTATCCATAATTCTGAACCTTATTCATCCGCTCGTTTCGACCGACAATCATCCTGGAGTAATAAGTCAACGAACTTCGCGTTCGAATAATCAATTCGGAGAATATGGTGCAAAATGTACCAGCTTCAGCAATATCACCGGCACCAACAGTATCATCAATAACAGCACCAGTACCATCAACAATCCATGCTTCAATATCATCATCTGTACTTTGAGTATGATCTTCGTTCTACGTATCGTTCTACCTCATTTATTTTCATTCGACATGGCAATTATGTAATCTCTAAAGTTTTAGAGATTATTTATTCTAGTTCCAACCGAAAAGCAAATGAGTTTAATATCATATTAACTCATTAAATCCATGAATACATCTGAAGAAAATATATATGTATATATGTTTTCATAAAGATTGTAATTAAAAATTCTCTTGTACAAACTGTTAATGGTGAAAATATTTTAACGGGTAGGTAATACCCGAGGAATATTTAAATTTCACATTAATAAGTTACATTGTACGTTCTTCGAATCTGTTTCAACAGTCATATACTATCCTACTTACATCCACCGATATACAAATCCGTTCACCACAGAATAACCATATTCATCCAATTTCATATTTGGATTTTGATTTATCAGAATCCAACAAGTGGCATAATGAAGAAAACATTTGATAAAATAAAATTTGTTAGAAACAAACAAATTAACTATGAGAAATTTTGTTAAGAATCCACGCTAACTGTTTCCAGCTAACTGTTCCTAGCTAACTGATTACATTTTATTTATCGCAGTTTATTTATCACAATTTAATTATCGCAATTTTATTTATCGTCATTTAAATTCTGTTATTTATTTTACGCACTTTAAATGTCGAGTCACGATATGTATTAATTAATTCGAATATTATATAGTAAACTATATATGAATTATTATTTGTACACTACTAACTGTGGACTATTAACTGGGGACTATCAACATTGGACAATTAAAATGAATTAAAATATTGATTATAACATATGAAACTAAACAATTCTTCAAGTTTGCCACTTGATTTCATTCTAAACTTCATTAGTATCTTGACGATTACAATCTGCGTTCAAACCTTTCATGATTCTTGAAAACATCTCAATCGGGAGAATGAGCCAACCACACTTCATCTAAGGAAGAAAAGATTGATGCATATAGTTATGCACCTGAAAACACTCGGAACCTGAGTAAATGTTTAACACGTAGCTGTGCTAATTCCTTTAGCGTTATAATTACCGAAAATAACTTTGCATCTGCTGTTCGAGATAGCCAGTTTTGTCACAGCTCCAGCAAGACAACTTCGACTTTTCGTACGAAACAACCTTATTATAACGTTGATATATACGCGTGTTTTTTTTTAATGTTACCAGGGAACCTTTCATATTCCACCATATTACCATCAGCGTTTAATCATCTAAAAACACAATTTTCCTGAAACCACCTCGGATTAATAACCGATAATTCAGATATCATAGCATTAAATGTAGAGGAAACAGAAAAATGGTCGATGGTCTAAACGACCAAAAGTTTGATGATAAAGAAAGGAGTGTTAGGAACGCTCGATAGAAAATTGGGTATTGAAAAACAGATTGAGCTACCCATGAAGGAGACCAAAGAAAAAATACAAGGACCAAACCCTACATTCAAAGGATTCAGGTAATTCTGTATCCATTGAAATCTTTAGAGAATATCTTGCTCCGAAGTCATGCTAAAATCTTGCGGAAAATCTTTCTCATTCAATCATCGAACTTAGAAATTCCAAAATATCATCATCAATATCTTCGATATTTCTGAGGATATTTTCATAAATATTCTCGTCCGAAATTATATACCTCCTCGTGTTTCCTGTGTATTATTATATTGGAAACATTCAATAGAAAATTTAGTACCGAAAAGCAGATTATGCGAAACTAGGAAGAAAGCCGTGGACAAATCATAACGAATAAGTTTGACTTCAAAGAATCCAAATGATTCAATGTCTGCTAAGGTCTTTAGTGAATATCTTGCTCCTTACTCTAAACCCATGCAGACAATAGTCTCCATAATCCTCTGATCTTAGAAGTTCCAAGATATCATCGTATCTTTCATTATAAATATCCTCCATATTTCTGAAGATATTTTCATAACTATTCTTATCTGAAATCATTAATCTCTTCGTGCTATCAGTGTTACATCATATAGAAACTGTTAGTTTCTATATTTTGTAAACTTTCGAGCTTAAAATATGAATATTATTGAAGTAATGTTGGGAACTGATGCATGAGTTAGTATAATATAATGACACTTGATCAACGTGATTATATTACAGTAAGTCATGCTGAGTTTATAATGGAATGTGATGATTCACAGTACCATCATTATGTGCCATGTTACACGATTCTTTCATTCTACTTAACCTCTAAACATATCAAGAAAATATCTTCTTGATGGTTCTGTCTTTTCCGTAACTTCTGGTAATTTGACAAAACAAATCGTGCTACTACCTTTCCTTTCTATCTTGTATATTATGATAAATTCGAAACTCCATACCTATGAATTCTGGACCGTTACTTGCGAAAAGTAAACAAAAGCATGAAGCTCCAAAATAGAAAGGGGGTATAAATCGCAGCAAATAAGAGAGTGCATTAACTGTGGATGACAATATTTATAAGAGACAGAAACAGGGACATTGAAATATAAGGGAAGATATAAAACCCAATAACAACACAGAAGTTACAAACCGTGGATATTAATACGAATAGCAATATAAAGACACAGTATAATTAAGAATAGTATTCCCCAAGGCAATAATAGAAGTAAACAGATTTTCTGGTGGAAGATTGAAAAGAAGGATGACAGATACATAGATAGGAAAATATCAAGAATCAGAACTGGATGGAGCATTTCCCCAATATTTTAGAAGTAGGAATAGAGGAAGAAAGTATAGGAATGGTGAAAGTAATGGAACGGAAGAAGTTCATTTATAGTGAAAATACCAGACAAAGAAATCAAGGCAGATTTCCGCATTAGTTATAGAGATCTTAATTTCGTTATTCGCCAAAGAATAAAATCTTTTAGATTTCGAAGATTTTCTTTAAATCCCTTGAATTCCGAAATTCAACCCTGATTCTGTCAAAAGTTAAGATGAATCTTTACTTTCCTATTTCACTCTTTTGCGATAGCTTCACTCGTATTCTTAGAATAATAGAATCATTTTATCATTATTATTCAATGATGATAAAACTCTATGTATCAACTCATATTCGTCATGAAAACATTTTTATTGTTAACCATGACCACTTCACTCAAATTTCGGGACGAAATTTTTTTAACGGGTAGGTACTGTGATGACCCGTGAATTTCCGACCAAATTTAAACTTTAATCTTTATATGTTTCCGACACGATAAGCAAATTCTGTAATATTGAGTCTCGAAAGTTTTGAAATCTATATTCATGTAATCAATTACCCTTTGACCATGCCCGACGATTCACGAACAATTATGTGTAAATAGAAAATGTATACATATATATATTACACTAGTATTATATAAATATATATATATATATATATATATATATATATATATATATATATATATATATATATTAAATATTCAAATATGTATTGTATAAAATAAGTATTACGTATTTAACAAAATGTAAGGTTAATATATTAAGTGTGATTACAAGTTTAAAATATAAATTGTTATGGTTTTGTTATTAGTAATATTAATATTATCATTAATAATATTAATAAAATTGGTATTATTATTAATATTAATATCAGTACTACTAAAATTTTTATTTATTTTATTTTTATTTGAAATATATAATTAAGTATTAAAAGTAATGATGCCATTATTATCATTTTCTTATTAACCCTATTATTAATTATTCATATTGTTACTAATATTAGTATTATTACTATAAGTGTAATTAATATTATAATCAATAATACATTAGTACTTATTAATATTAGTTAAAGTTAATAAACGAATAATGTAACTATATCTAATCTGGTTACATATTTCAAAGATCGTACAAATCAGTGGAGATAATCCAAATTCTGTTAGAGTCACTTTATTTTTTTCCCCTTTTAATAATTCTGACAACATATTCTTATGTCGAGCGAATAAGACAACCAGGCAAACAATCATCTTATTATCACCACGAAACCACCTTCGAAACCCATATACAAACAATCACCACAAACCTCACCATCCTAAACCCATTCCCTATTCTTTTGCTCCTGCTCGCCATCACCAACCTACCTGCTTGATATTTCTGTCTAAAAAAAAAAGGAAAGAGATGGGGCTGCTGTTGTGTATCTACCTGTTTCAATTATGCTCATATTCAGCTATACCGCACAACCACAACCCATTTGGGTGTTCTTGCTATTCAAATGGTAATGACCACTAGACTTTATTTTCCTTATCCGCTTACTACCGCCAAGAACACCACCATGAATCAATCGTGTTGTTGTTGCTTCACTAATACTTACTTTCTATTTTAAATTCGAAACCCCACTGCAACTGCATTCTTTTTCTTCGTAAACCTCTCACAAACCATAGACTTCGAACGATTTAATGAAAGGAAAAGAATAACGTGTTTATAGTTAAAAGTTTTGTCAACTTTATAGAATAGAAAATGATCAACTTTATTGATTATGCAAGTGCTACTACTAGTGCATATTTTACTTTACACTTATGGCAGACAACTCCAAATGATGAAAACCCCACTTTTAATTTAACTAAGGTTGACGTTTATTTTTTTTTTTAACTCTCGGCTTCAAACCACATTAGGACCCGAATCAATTAGCATCTTATCAAAATATTTGTGGTAATGACCATCGGTGGGGTCTTGTAACCTTTTCTAACCCGGTCCGTTTGTGCAAGCTCAAAACCGAGACCCTTGTTCAATTTACTATTCCATCATCCCCAACTTCAAGCTCATACAAACAATATACCTACAACCTTTGTTTACTTCTTTGCTATTACTGCTGCTATGATCTGTCCCCTCTTTATTGTCGAACCACAATTCAAAACCCACTTATTTTCATGTTTCTATCACGGTTCAAACCAAAACCCACTATCTACTTATATTATTCGATGATAATGAAACCCATCAAGAACAGTAACCCCTGCGAATTATTAGATGAATGATGGTGGTGTATTGACAAAGATGATGATATGTAGGAGATGATAATGATCGCTGTTATGATGGTATGATTATGACGATTATGTTATGCTTTGATGATACCTGCGTATGGTTTATGTTTCTGCTTCTACTTCGATTGTCAAATCACTGTAACCTATTTGTCATTTTAAATGATACATGGGTTGTTTTCTTGTGAGCCATTTGTGGATCAAATTAAATGGACTGCACCTTAGGCTTTTAGTTTGTATGATGGGCCGTTAATTATTGTTGGGCCAATGGTTTCAGTGGGCCGAAACTGTTATGCTGCTAGGAGGATAAGCTTATTATGATTACGATGATGATGATGGTGATCCATTAGGGTTTTAGTATGATAAAATGGTTTTATACATAATACATAAATAACTTAGCGAACTAAAAACAGAAAAACAATATGCAGTGCAATGGTAAGAGGGATTGTTGGGTTTTACCAAGAAGTCTGGAGTTCGAGCCCTGTCTGGGGCAATTCTTTTAGAAGAAGTTTTGAAGGGTATATACTTTTATTTTCATTTCCAATATCATTATAATTATTATTATTAGTATTATCTTAAAATTATCAATTTTTTTTTGAAATTATTATTATTAACAAGAGTACTTTTAATAAAATTATCAATTTCATTATTCTTATAAGTATTATTATTTTTATTATTATTTTTATTATTATTATTATTATTATTATTATTATTATTATTATTATTATTATTATTATTATTATTATTATTATTATTATTAATATCATTATTATTATCATCATTAGAAAAGTTATTATTTTAAGTAACATGATTATTAAGATTATCATCATTTATCAAAATTATTACTTTTATTATCATATATCATATTATTATTATTATAAGTATTATTTTTATTTTTATATTTTTAACATATTTATTATTATTATTATTATTATTATTATTATTATTATTATTATTATTATTATTATTATTATTATTATTATTATTATTATTATTATTATTATTATTATTATTATTATTATTATTATTATTACTATTATTTTATTATTATCATAATTATCTTAACAAACAAAAGATATTTATATAAAAATAAAAGTTATTATATATATCATAAGTATACCCAATGTACTATTTTAATATAAAAATAACATATATATATATATATATATATATATATATATATATATATATATATATATATATATATATATATATATATATATATATATATATATATAATTAAAATAATAAATACATTACTATTTTAAATAAGTAATATAATATATAATTAATATATATAAACGGGTTGATTATTATTACATGATAATTATATGTGTTAATATATATATATAAATGATATAGGTTCGTGAATCCAAGGCCAACCCTGCATTGTTCAATATCGTCATATGTATTTTTACTACAAAATACAATACAGTGAGTTTCATTATTTCCCTTTTTATATATATTTTTGGGCTGAGAATACATGCAATGTTTTAATAACTATTTTTCAATATTTATATGCGTGAGTTTCATTTACCTTTTTACCCTTTATATTTTTGGGCTGAGAATACATGCGCAACTTTTATAACTGTTTTACGAAATAGAAACAAGTAATCGAAATTACGTTCTATGGTTGAATGATCGAAACTGAATATGCCCCTTTTTATTAAGTCTGGTAATCTAAGAATTAGGAAACAGACACCCTAATTGACGCGAACTCTAAAGATAGATCTATCGGGCCCAACAAGCCCCATCCAAAATACCGGATGCTTTAGTACTTCAAAATTTATATCATGGGACGTTTATTTATGTGAATGTCGGTTACCAGGTGTTCAATCCATATGAATGATATTTTTGTCTCTATGCATGGGACGTTTATTTATGAGAATTGGAAATATGAAATCTTGTGGTCTATTAAAATTATGAAATGATTATTTATATTAAACTAATGAACTCACCAACCTTTTGGTTGACACTTGAAAGCATGTTTATTCTCAGGTATGAAAGAAGTCTTCCGCTGTGCAATTGCTCATTTTAAAGATATTACTTGGATTCATTCATGACATATTTCAAAAGACATTGCATTCGAGTCGTTGAGTTCATCAAGATTATTATTAAGTCAATTATAGTTAGATATATTATAAAATGGTATGCATGTCGTCAACTTTCGATGTAATGAAAGATTGTCTTTTCAAAAACGAATGCAATGTTTGTAAAATGTATCATATAGAGGTCAAGTACCTCGCGATGTAATCAACTGTTGTGAATCATTTATAATCGATATGGACTTCGTCCGGATGGATTAGGACGGGTCTTCACAAAAACGCCAGTAATGATTTATGGAGAGAAGGGTAACTCAAAGCTAAAACTCATTAGTTGTTTGAAAGCTCAAAAGTGCTTGAAGAAAGGGTGCTATGCCATCTTAGCATATGTTAATAAAGTCGAAACGAAGGAAAAAGTGAAGAGCATCAACGACGTGCCTGTGGCAAGAGATTTTCCTAAAGTATTTCCGGAAGAGTTACCGGGATTACCTCCATTTAGATCTGTAGAATTTCAAATAGATCTAGTACCGGGAGCTGCACCAGTGGCTCGTGCTCCATATAGGCTTGCACCATCTGAGATGAAAGAGTTACAATGCCAGTTACAATAATTACTGGACCGTGGTTTCATTCGACCGAGCACTTCACCGTGGGGAGCTCCGATTTTATTCGTCAAGAAGAAAGACGGATCTTTCCGAATGTGTATAGATTATCGTGAATTAAATAAGTTAACTATCAAGAATCGGTATCCACTACCGAGAATTGATGACTTATTTGATCAATTGCAAGGATCATGTGTTTACTCGAAAATCGACCTAAGGTCGGGCTATCATCAACTACGCGTCAAAGAAGAAGATATTCCGAAAACTGCTTTTCGGACACGCTACGGTCATTATGAATTTTTGGTCATGCCGTTTGGATTAACGAATGCGCTAGCCGTATTCATGGACCTCATGAATTGAGTTTGTAGTCCGTATTTAGATAAGTTTATTATCGTTTTCATTGACGATATTCTTATCTATTCCAAGAGTGAGCAAGAGCATGAGCAGCATTTAAGGATGGTATTAGAATTGTTAAGAAAAGAACAGTTATACGCCAAATTTTCTAAGTGTGCATTTTGGTTGAAAGAAGTGCAATTTCTTGGCCACGTTGTTAGTAGCAAAGGAATTCAGGTTGATCCAGCTAAAATTGAGGCCATTGAAAAATGGGAGACTCCTAAGACACCAACGCAGATACGCCAATTTTTGGGTTTCGCTGGTTATTATAGAAGGTTTATTCAAGATTTTTCCCGAATAGCTAAACCATTAACAGCATTAACGCAAAAAGGGAATAAGTACGAATGGGCCTCTGAGCAGGAGAGTGCATTTCAATTACTGAAGAAGAAGTTGACTACGACACCTATTTTATCGTTACCTGAAGGGAACGATGATTTTGAGATATATTGTGACGCTTCGCGACAAGGTTTTGGTTGCGTCCTTATGCAACGAAAGAAAGTTATTGCATACGCATCTCGTCAATTGAAGATTCACGAGCGGAATTACACGACGCATGATCTAGAACTGGGAGCAGTAGTGTTTGCATTGAAGATATGGAGACACTACTTATATGGGGTTAAATGCACTGTGTTTACCGATCATAAAAGCCTTCAACATATCTTCGATCAGAAACAGCTGAACATGAGGCAACGTAGGTGGGTCGAGCTGATAAACGACTATGATTGTGAGATTCGCTATCATCCCGGGAAAGCGAACGTAGTGGCCGACGCTCTAAGCAGAAAGGAACGGGAACCAATTCGAGTACGAGCGATGAACATAAAAATTCGCATGAATCTCAACTCACAAATCAAAGAGGCTCAACGAGAAGCTCTTACTAAAGAAAACATAGAAAATGAAATAATGAAGAAGTATGAGAAGCAACTCGTTATACGGGAAGACGGAATTCGATATTTTGCAAACCGTATTTGGGTACCGAAGTTGGGTGGATTAAGGAAATTGATATTTAATGAGGCACATAAGACATGATACTCGATACATCCTGGAGTTGAAAAGATGTATCAAGATCTTAAGACACATTATTGGTGGCCTAATTTAAAGACAGATGTTGCAACATATGTTGGGGAATGTTTAACTTGTTCCAAAGTCAAAGTAGAACACCAGAAGCCGTCAGGGTTACTTCAACAACCAGAAATCCCAGAATGGAAATGGGACGGTATTACCATGGATTTCATCACAAAGTTACCTAAGACTGCCTGGGGTTATGACACCATTTGGGTAATAGTTGATCGTCTCACCAAATCTGCACATTTCTTGCCTATAAAGGAAACGGATAGAATGGAGAAACTATTACGATTATACATAAAGGAAATTGTTTCAAGGCATGGAATACCTATTTCCATTATATCCGATCGTGATAGTAGATTTACATCAAAGTTTTGGCAATCACTACAGGAGGCCCTAGGAACTCGTTTGGATATGAGCACCGCATATCATCCACAAACTGACGGGCAGAGTGAAAGAATAATTCAGACTCTTGAAAACATGCTCAGGGCATGTGTGATCGATTTTGGAAACGGATGGGATAAATATCTACCATTAGCAGAATTCTCGTATAATAACAGTTATCATGCGAGCATTAAAGCTGCACCATTCGAAGCATTGTATGGAAGGAAGTGTAGATCCCCTATCTGTTGGAATGAAGTAGGAGATCGACAATTAACTGGTCCCGAGATCATACACGAAAAGACTGAGAAGATAGTACAAATCAAGGAGAGATTGAAAACAGCCCGTAGTCGCCAAAAGAGCTACGCCGATGTCCGAAGGAAACCATTAGAGTTTCAGATCGGTGACATGGTTATGTTAAAGGTGTCACCTTGGAAAGGTGTAATACGTTTCGGTAAAAGGGGTAAACTGAACCCAAGGTATGAAGGCCCGTTCAAGATCATCGAACGCATTGGACCGGTAGCTTATCGACTCGAGTTACCGCAACAACTCGCCGGAGTACATAATACATTTCACGTATCAAACCTTAAGAAATGTCTTGCAAAGGAAGATCTCACCATTCCTCTTGAAGAAATCCAAGTCAACGAGAAACTACAATTCATAGAAGAACCAGTCGAAATCATGGACCGTGAAGTTAAACAACTCAAGCAGAGCAACATACCGATCGTTAAGGTTTGTTGGAATGCTCGAAGGGGTCCCGAGTTTACTTGGGAACGAGAGAATCAGATGAAACGAAAGTACCCACATTTGTTTCCCGAGAACGCAAAATAGGTACAATTTTAAAATTTCGGGACGAAATTTATTTAACGGGTAGGTACTGTAACGACCCGAATTTTTCCGATCATTTTATACCTATGAGATTAATATTTACATAAATTAAACCTTACCAACATGATAAGCAATCTAAATTGTTGAGATTTATGTTTTTAAAAAAGAGTTTTACACAACGTTTGACCGTCCAATTTGACCGATGATATCACGAACTATATAACAAACGATAATTATACGTTTGTGTATATATATGTATTTATATATATTTAACATGATCTAAGAATGGTTTAACATCTCATTGTGTACTAATAACAATAAGTTATAAGTATACTTTGAGACTACTAATTTAAGTTTTCAAAATGATAACTATACGTAACGTTATTTGACATATATACCTATAACCTATAATACTTATACAAGTATCGTATAAATATGTATTTAATCACTTTTAAAGGGCTTATATACATAAAACAATATAAATATATTTACAAAAGATAGCTATATTTGAATTCTCGTTCCGTTTCCTCAAAATTTCTACACGTATACCTAGAGTATATGTACTCGTATCATTCCCAGCTCCTATACGTATTTACTATTAGTATATACACTTCACAATCACTTTATTAGCAGCCATGAGTCATCCAATTTTGGATCTTAGCATGCATGATTAATCAATTTGGCATATTACAAGACTTTTGCACAATATTACAAATTTATACATCTTTTCACCACCATTTATACTCCATTCCAATTTCATTTTTACTACACATTTTCTCTAACCAAAAACACACTCTTAGGAACCTTAAGTATTCTTCACAATCTCAGCAAATAACCATGAAGATCTAGCTTCAAAAACAAGCCTTAATCATCATAATAAATTCCTTACAAGAAAACTTCAATAATCCTTCCAAAAATACAAGTTTACTTCCAACCTTTTGATCCAACTCCACCACTCTTTTGGTTCTAGGATTTTTCTCATATTTTACAGTAACTTTGTCCAAGTAACTTGAGGTAGTAACCTTGTTCATAACCTTATTCGATTCATATTTATATAGCTATCTTATTTTGTGTTGTAAAATTTTAACAACAAGAACATAGTTTGAATGATTTCAAACTTGTTTGCAAACTAAATAGATCCTTCTAACTTAACTTTTAAAACACTTCAAGACCTGTAATATATCATAATGATATGCTAACTTAACAAGATATAACTTGGTTTTACAAAGAACATCTTAAAAACTGAATCTACGTCGTCGGAGTGCAACCGGGGGCTGTTTTGGGTTGGATAATTAAAAACCATCTTAAGCTTTGAATTGGAAGTTCATGTTCTGGAAAAATGATATTTCTTATGAATATGTTAACACATAAAAATTTCATGGTTTAACTCAAAGTGTAAGTATTTTTAGAAAAATGATCATTAAATGTTGTTTTTATGATGGTAAATGATCACTTTCATAAGTTTCACCAAAGTTTGACCTATAACCTATGATTTTGAATACAACCTAAGGTATTTTAAGTTCATATTCTTAAAATTTGACTCGATCCAAGAAAGTGGCAAGTTGAACCAACAAAAACGAAGTTGTAATGAAGAAACTACGACTAAAACAAGATCGGGTATCCGAAGCTAGTTTAGCTACGAAAATATTTGGAGAAAAATTAAATTAATCATATATTTTTAATTAATATGATATTTCATATATATTTACTTATGATTTGATTTTATATATTTCAGGACCACCCGTAAACAACACGAGAAGATTAATCATAAGACCTCATGATTGTACGCAACACGTCATTTGACAACACGGTACTTTATGTACGCAACACGTCACTTGACAACATGGTACCATGGGTCGAGATTAATTCTGATCAATACGAATACGATGGGGTCTTTATTTATTTTATTTAAGCAACTAATTGTGGACCACTAACATCGGATTGCTAACTACGGACTAAGAAAATATTAAAAGTATTAAAAGTATATATATATATATATATATATATAACGATTACTTAAAAAGAAAATATGTTGATATATTATATATATGGTTAGGTTCGTGATATCTATCGGAGACCAAGTCGTGATAAATATCTTCAAGGCAAAAGTGAGTATATAGTCCCACTTTTAAACTCTAAATATTTCGGGATGAGAATACATGCATTTTATGATTTACGTTATGGACACAAGTGATTAAAAATATATATTCTACGTTGAGTTGTACCACTGGCATACTTCCCTGTAACTTGGTAACTACTATTTACATGAGGTATTGTAAACGCGAATCCTGTTGATAGATCTATCGGGCCTGACAACCCCAACCGGACTGGACGACCAGTATTCAACGGTTGCACATTACTTCGTTTCGGTGACTACACTTGGTACGGTGTAGTAAGATTTCATAATAAAGGGAATATGCGACGTTGATTAAATGTTAAGTATGGTTATCAAGTGCTCAATAACTTAGAATATTTTTATTAAAACGTTTATATATGAAATCTTGTGGTCTATATTTATAACGCTGCCGGCATTAAACCTATATCTCACCAACTTTATGTTGACGTTTTAAGCATGTTTATTCCCAGGTGATAACTAAAAGCTTCCGCTGCAACATGTTGAATTTAAGCAGGATCTTGAGTATGCATATTTGTGTCAAAAATAAAACTGCGTATCGGAGGATTTGTAATGTAAAATATGTTGGAAGTCGTATTGTTATTATCACATGTAAAGTTTGTAAGTCTAAGATTATCGCTAAATGATAATCATTATTAAGTTGTTTAAACCTTGTATTTGTAATAAAAGCTATGGTTTGTATTGTAAAAACGAATGCAGTTTTTGAAAAATGTCGCATATAGAGGTCAATACCTCGTGATGAAATCATATGTTATTGTATTCCTCCTTATGGTTAAGGTCGGGTTATGACACCACTGCTCCATCTGACGAAATCTCTCCGCGTTTGTCATATCTACCTCATCTATATGCTGGTAGACATCAGTCATAGCCTCCCGAATGACATCCCTAATGTCATCCGCTTCCTCCATTTCCTCGTCTGATCCTCTCTCTACCTGTGGATGACTACCTTCATAGGGTATTGTCTGGTTGCGTCTACTCTTCAATACCTTAGCACCCGCATAAACCCTCAATCCTAAATGTTCAACATGTTCCCTACATTCTAAAAGTGGACCCCTTGGTCCTTATCTACACCTAAATACTCTCCA
The DNA here is from genome assembly GCF_046630445.1 of Rutidosis leptorrhynchoides. Taxonomy (NCBI): domain Eukaryota; kingdom Viridiplantae; phylum Streptophyta; class Magnoliopsida; order Asterales; family Asteraceae; genus Rutidosis; species Rutidosis leptorrhynchoides. Next base: position 57,238,713 of record NC_092334.1, on the reverse strand, counting down.
ATAAGAGTAACAAAAATACCTCCTCCAATTATCCCCCCTTCCTGTATTCCTTCAACCATCTTAGATAAATAAAAACCAACACAGTAAGGGATATTAACAAAGCTTCTCGGGTTTCGAATACACTTTAGGTAAAATAAATCATGTAAGATCATTTTCTCCTTATTGTGACCTCTCTGTGTAATCGAGTTAGCCAAAAATCTATGAATTATACGAAGCTCGGCTTTGTTAATATGTAAATAGGAGTGTTTTCCTTCCAGTGTAAAAACATTATAGTTTGACATACGCCTCCAAATGGCGTCCGCGTTAAAATTCCTATCTACCCTTTCACCACGATAAATGAAACTCATACAATCGGGTAGTAGTAACTCACCAGGAGTATATATCTGCAAAACCCTGGCCATGTCTAGCATGGACATCCTGTACATCCTACGGCCAAGGATAAATCTAAGAAAACTTCTATCATCAAACCTATCTACATCTACATTTAACGCTATAGTACTCATCAGCTCAACACACCATTTCTTATATACAGGTCTACGAATGGTGAATAAGCGTTCCCAATCAGTAAAAGAAGAACTGCCATACCTTTGGATCAAATGCTATCTAACTCGGTCAGCAAGTTGGACCCTTTCCAAAGGATCCTAATCAATTACCCTAGGCACCTCTACCTCTTTTGTTACTAATTTGAATTTATTATTTTGATATGATGGGTAATCTCTCTAGCTTCTATCGAATCTCAGATTAGGATGCAATGTATGTTTAGGAATCGTTGGGTATTCTACTGGCGGATGTCTCGGAAATACTATGAAGTCATCAATAGACTGTAGCGGATCATAATAAGGTACATTTTGATCAGGTTGTTGTTGTTGTGGTTCCTGTTGTGGTACTTGTTCAGGTTCATATTGCATTTCTGGTTCTGGTTCTGGAGCATGTCGTCTAGATGATGATGATGATGATGAACCTCCAGTATCGGCTCTCTGCAAAACACATTAAACACAAAATTTGTGCATCCAAATATGCATTAGTGTTAGCAAAATAACAACTTGAAATAATTACAATAACATGTTAAATCAAAATTAAACTTATACACATTTTCACAATTTTTACAATTCTACACTTTTTCAAATAAGCACATAAATGTATACAAAGTTCATAAGCATTAACTCAAATAACATATCAAAATAGTCATTACTAACAATTAAATAAGTCTCAAATGGCAATTATATCAAATTAATCAAGTTCATGAATTTTGCACCTAAAAAAGTCCACTTTAATCTTCAAAAATCATGTTTAGGATCAATGTTTGAATCATTTAACTACCTAAACATGTTACACTACTCAATTTAGCAATAATTCATGACAAAAATCGGCCATAACCTGTTTATATCAAAAAGCCCCAAATTGCTCAAGAACACAAACCCTAGATTTCTAAAAATTTTGAAGTTTTTGGCTTTAAATCATGTTAAATAGCATTAATCTAGGTTATACATGCATAATATACAAACAATTTAACACTAATTACACTAGAAATTAACAAAATTAAATTAGGAAAAATATAGCTCAAGAACACTAAAAATCAAATTTAAAGAGATTTAGGGGTGAAATTGTTACCCTTTTTGATAAACTCCTTAGCAAATTCATGTTTAGAGCGGATTGTAGCGAAAAATTTGGTTGAATTTGGTGAAAATTTGATGAAAATTGAAAGGGTTTTGGGAGAGTTTTCGTGTATTGTGTGTGTGGTGGTGTGAAGAACTCAGCTCTCTGAGCTTTTTGTTTCTGGCCCGTTTTTCAGCTCCATGCGATCGCATGGAGTTGAAGTTCAAAACCCATGCGATCGCATGGGGTCCGGGTACAGTGATTTTGGCTTTTTTTTTATATAAAAACCTTCTAACTTAATAAAACATAAAATTAACTTAAATTTTAAAAATTTGTTTCTTTTTAGGATGAGGGTGTTTCGGATCGTTGTCCTAGTCCGTCCCTCGACAAAATTTTAAAATTTATCATTTTTAAGCGTTGTTTTAAAATAAAGATTTTTGAGTTTTTAAATGTTTTTGGCATACTTTAATTCAATAAGATTAAAAATAATGATCATAAAAGTTCTCGTCCCTCCCTTGGGTAGAGCAATTTCAGTTCAACGACCTAGTCTTCAACTCACGACGAATTTTAAAAATCAAATTTTTAACTTAGCGAAATAAAGTAAATTTTTGTTTTAAAATTCACACCAAACTTAAATTAAAAATGCATAAAATTAAAAATTCATATTATTAATAATTAAAAATTCACATCAAACTTATATTATATTTTTTTTATGCATACAAACTTATATTAAAAATATTAATTTTTCAAATATTTACAAACTTAAATATATTGATTTTAAAAATTTCACAATATTAATTTAATTTTTAAATATTAATTTTAAAAACATGGTAAAAATAAAATTAAAAATCTTTTTGGTCTTTTATCCCACTTTAATCAATCAAATATTATCAAAAATATACGCCTCTCTTTTCGGTAAAGTAATTTCGGTTATATTACCTAGTTTAACTCATGACGAATTTTTGAAATATTTTGGGTTGATTGATTAAAGATATTTATACCTTAAGAATAAACAGTAAATTTCAAAGTGATGTAATAAATTTTTGTATGATATCAATAATTTCGGTCGCAAGACCTAATTTTATTGAATACCAATTTAATACTTTATAGCGAACAAATTAGCGTTTATTATCAAAAGGTTAAAAATAATAAAAATAAAAATAATAACTGTACATACTTACCTGTGAGATAGTATTCTCACTGATATGCTCTAGCCCACTCATAAGATAGTCGGACTAATTGGTTTTCCATAGCTACATAGGCGTAACCTCTAGCATTCAACGATTTTTCTTCTAAACATTTGAACGGTCCGTCTCTGCATAGAGTAACAAATTCGGTATTGGAATATGTCTGATTCATCGAGCATTTTCCTTCGTGTGACCATTTTCCACATTTGTGACATCTTTCAAGGTGTCGTGCTCTTCTTTTCGCTGCGGATTTTGATTTTCCTTTACCAAATTGTAATTTATTATTTTCGTTTCTGGATTCTTTTCTTACTCCGTCCAATTTACCTCTGATTAATGATACCAATTCACTTGGAAGTGTGTCATTATTACGTTTAGTGATCAAAGCGTGTAGCATTAGACCACGGTTTAGTTCACAGGAAGTCTTCATCTCGTAAAAACCTAAAAAAAAAAAAAATCAGAAAACTACACGAAAACAGAAAATCTAACTCTAACAGAAATACATATAATCTTTTAAAAACTTGATTCTCCCCACACTTAGTTAGCTGCGGTGTTGAAATTATGATTAACTTCGTTGTCAACTTCCATTGAACTATCTATGTAGTGTTTAACTCTGTGACCATTAACCTTAAATTCAATCCCATTTGAATTTATTAATTCTACTGTTCCGTATGGGAAAACTCTTTTGACTATGAATGGTCCAGACCATGTTGATTTCAATTTTCCAGGAAATAGCTTGAATCGTGAATTGAAAAGAAGAACTCTGTCTCCTTCTTTAAATTCTTTTGAACTTCTGATTCTTTTATCATGCCATTTCTTCGTTCTTTCTTTATAGATTAATGAATTTTCATATGCTTCATGTCTTAATTCTTCTAATTCGTTTAATTGACTTAACCATAGACGTCCCGCTTCATGTAAATCAAGATTACATGTCTTCAAAGCCCAAAATGCTTTGTGTTCAATTTCTACTGGAAGATGACATGCTTTTCCGTAAACGAGTCTAAAAGGTGTGGTTCCAATTGGAGTTTTGTAGGCTGTTCTAAAAGCCCAGAGTTCATCCTCCAATTTCATGAACCATTCTTTCGGATTTGATCCTACGGTTTTATCTAGAATATGTTTTAAAGCTCGGTTGGTATTTTCAACTTGTCCACTTGTCTGTGGATGATAAGCGGTGGAGATTTTATGAGTTACTCCATATCTTTTAAGAACTTTCTCAAGTTGATTATTACAGAAATGAGTACCCCGATCACTTATTAAAGCTTTCGGTGTTCCAAACCTTGTAAAAAGACGTTTTAAAAAGTTGACTACAACTCGTGCATCGTTAGTTGGGAGAGCTTGTGCTTCCGCCCATTTAGATACATAATCAATGGCAACGAGAATATATAGATTATTATGAGATTTTGGAAATGGACCCATAAAGTCAATACCCCAAATGTAAAATACTTCACATACTTGAATGACATTTTGTGGCATTTCATCACGTTGACTTATTTTTCTGGCCCTTTGACAAGCATCACAGGATTTGCAAAGAAGGTGTGCGTCTTTGAAAATTGTAGGCCAATAGAATCCAGCATCGTAAACTTTTCTTGCTGTGAGTTGAGGCCCATAATGCCCTCCTGTTGGTCCTGTGTGACAATGGTTCAAAATTTTACTAGCTTCATCTCCGAATACACATCGGCGTATTATTCCATCGGGACAACTTTTAAACAAATGTGGATCTTTCCAGAAATAGTGTTTTATATCACTAAAGAATTTCTTTCGTTTTTGGTACGATAATCCTTTTTTAAGGAATCCACATACTAAGTAGTTTGCATAGTCTGCAAACCATGGAATTTCATTATAATCTATCTTCAATAGATATTCATCAGGAAAGTTGTCTTGTATGGCCGATTCATTTTGAACTTCTAATTCGGGATTTTCAAGACGAGAAAGATGATCAGCGGCGAGATTTTCTGCTCCCTTTTTGTCTCGGATTTCAATATCAAACTCTTGTAAGAGTAAGATCCAATGGATTAATATTGGTTTGGCATCTTGTTTCGAAAATAGGTATCTAAGAGCAGAATGGTCGGTATAGACCACCGTTTTAGCTAGAACGAGATATGAACAAAATTTGTCAAAAGCAAAGACAATAGCAAGGAGTTCTTTTTCAGTAGTTGTGTAATTCATTTGTGCTCCTTGTAACGTCTTACTAGCATAATAAATAGGTTGAAATCGTTTTTCAATCCTTTGTCCTAAAACGGCTCCCATTGCAAAATCACTTGCTTCGCACATTAGTTCAAACGGTAGATTCCAATTTGGCGTTATCATGATCGGCGCATTAGTGAGTTTTTCTTTAAGAATATTAAAAGATTTGGTGCATTCATCTGAAAAGATGAATGGAGCATCCTTTTCTAGGAGTTTATTCATAGGAGTGGCAATTTTAGAAAAATCTTTTATGAAACGTCGGTAAAAACCGGCATGCCCTAGAAAACTCCTAACTCCTCTAACATTGGTGGGATATGGAAGTTTAGCAATTACATCTACTTTAGCTCTATCCACTTCAATTCCTTCCTTTGAGATTTTATGTCCAAGAACGATGCCTTCTTTAACCATGAAATGGCATTTCTCCCAATTAAGAACTACATTTGATTGTTCACATCTAATAAGCATTCGTTCAAGATTAACTAAACATGATTCAAAAGTATCACCGAAGACTGAAAAGTCATCCATGAAAACTTCCATGCATTCTTCTATCATGTCGTGAAAAATCACCATCATGCACCTTTGAAAGGTTGCAGGGGTGTTGCAAAGTCCAAATGGCATGCGTTTGTAAGCAAAAGTACCATAAGGGCATGTGAATGTGGTTTTCTCTTGGTCTTCGGGTGCTATTGGAATTTGAAAATATCCAGAAAAATCGTCAAGAAAACAATAGTAACTATTTCCGGCTAATCTTTCCAACATTTGATCAATGAAAGGTAAGGGAAAGTGATCTTTTCTGGTGGCGTCATTTAATTTTCTATAATCTATACAAACACGCCATCCTGTTACAGTCCTAGTAGGAATAAGCTCATTTTTCTCATTTGTGATGACAGTCATGCCACCCTTCTTAGGTACGCATTGAACTGGGCTTGCCCATGGACTATCAGAAATTGGATAAATTAAACCTGCATCAAGTAGTTTAATAATTTCTTTCTTAACAACATCTTGCATATTATGATTTAGTCTTCGTTGGCGTTGCACATACGTTTTATGACCTTCTTCCATAAGGATTTTATGTGTGCAATACGAAGGACTTATTCCTTTAATATCATGAATCTTCCATGCAATAGCTGGTTTATGAGCTTTCAACATAGAAATGAGTTGAGATTTTTCATTTTCAGTAAGAGAAGACGATATTATTACAGGTAATTCAGATTCACCATGTAAATAAGCATATTCCAAATGGTTTGGAAGTGGCTTTAACTCTAATGTCGGTGGTTCTTCTATCGATGATTTATATCGATATCTGTCTTCTTCTTTTAGCATTTGAATTTCTTCTGTTGTTGGTTCATATCCATTAGCCATAAGTGTAGCTAACATTTCAGTTTCATCAATTGGTTCAGTTCCTTCTCCTAAAGAATATTCTCCTGTTCCTTGTAATTCTGGAAATTCTTCTAACAATTATGTATGTGAATCTATAGTTTGAATATAATAACATGTATCATCTGCAGATTGCGGTTGTTGCATTGCTCTATCAACAGAAAAGGTAACACTCTCGTCCTCTATACTTAGGGTCAATTTCTTACCAAACACGTCTATCATTGCTTTAGCCGTGTTTAAGAATGGTCTTCCTAATATGAGAGGAACTTGAGAGTCATCTTCCATGTCCAAAACAACAAAATCTACTGGAAATACTAAAGTACCAACTTTAACTAGCATGTTCTCCATTATCCCTCTAGGATATTTTATTGATCGATCGGCTAGTTGTATGCTTGTTCGTGTTGGTTTCAATTCTCCAAGGTCTAGTTTGGTGTATAGTGAATATGGCATTAAATTTATACTAGTACCTAAGTCTGCCAATGCTTCTATTGAACTAAGACTACCCAGAAAACATGGAATTGTGAAACTTCCTGGATCTGATAGTTTTTCTGGTATCTTATTCAACAGCACTGCTGAACAATTAGCATTCATAGTAACAGCTGAGAGTTCTTCTATTTTCTTTCTATTTGTGATTAGATCTTTCAGAAATTTAGCATATCTAGGCATTCCTGAAATCACGTCAATGAAAGAAAGATTGACATTTATCTATTTAAACATATCCAAAAATTTGGATTGCTCGGCTTCAAGTTTCTCTTTTCTCATTTTACTCGGGTAAGGAAGTGGTGGTTGGTATGGTTTAACATAAGGTTTAGCCTTAACTGTGTTATCTTCATTAACCTTTTCAACTACCGGTTCTTTTTCCTTATCTTGTTCAGATTGTGGTTCTTGTGGAGTAGGAATAGCTTCATCAGAAATTACAGGTATTTCAGGTGGTTTAAGTGTAATACCACTTCTTGTGGTAATGGCTTTAGCTGTTTCATTCCGTGGGTTAGCATTTGTATCACTAGGTAGACTTCCCGGTTTTCTTTCACCTATTAACCTTGCTAGGTTACTTACTTCTTGTTCCAGATTTTGAATAGAAGCTTGTTGATTTCTAAATGCTTGAGCATTTTGTTCATTGATTTGTTTTTGCGATGTAAAAAACTGTGTTTGAGATTCAACTAGCTTCGATATCATATCTTCTAAATTTGGCTTTTTATCATCGGTTTGTGGTGGTTTATTTTGAAAATTAGGTCTTTGCTGATTGTAAGTATTATTGGATACTTGTTGATTACTAGGACCTTATTGGTTGTTGTATGAAACATTTCGGTTATAATTCTGGTTTTGATTGTAGATTGGTCTTGGCGGTTGATAATTATTCTGATAATTATTTCCAGGCCTTTGGTTTATCTATGAAACATTCTCTCTTTGTTCTATTGTTAGCTCAATACTGAGACAATCTTTTATCAAATGTGGTCCTCCACACTGCTCACAACTAATTCGTATTGAGTGAATATCCTTAGTCATCTTTTCCATTCGTCTCTCGACAGCATCTATCTTTACAGAAATGGAATCTAAGTCATGGCTAGAATCGGCTCTAGCTGCTTTAGATGATCTAACGATATCTTTTTCTTGGTGCCACTCATGTGAGTGGGAAGCAGTGTTATCAATAATTTTGTAAGCATCAGTTGCTGTTTTTTTCATAATGGAACCACCAGCTGCTATATCTATGTCTTTTCTTGAAGTGATGTCGCATCCTTGGTAGAATATTTGTACTATTTGACAGGTGTCTAAACCATGTTGCGGACATCCTCTTAATAACTTTCCAAATCTTGTCCACGCCTCATATAGAGTTTCATTTAGCTTCTGTGTGAACGTAACAATTTCTCCTTGAAGTCTTACGGCTTTAGATGCCGGAAAGAATTGTTTAAGAAATTTTTTCAACTAAAACGTCCCATGTATCAATCGCCCCTTCAGGTAACGATTCCAACCAATCTTTGGCTTCTCCCTTTAAAGTCCAGGGAAATAACATAAGATATATCTGTTCATCCTCCACTTTTCTGATTTTAAATAGAGTACAGATCCTGTTAAAGGTACGAAGATGTTCATTTGGATCTTCCTTCGGCGCACCACTAAATTGGCATTGATTAGTTACCATGTATAGAATTTGTCCCATGATTTCATAATCTGGCGCATTAATGTCTGGTTGAGTAATTACGTGACCTTGGCCAGTGCGTTTAGCTCGCATTCGGTCTTCCATACTTAAAGGTTCCAGATTCTCCATGATTGAATTTGTTGAATCTGAATCACTAAAGGATTCTGATTTAATAGTTGGTTCCTCAACAATCTCTGTTTGAATGATTGGTGGTTCCGGAGGAAAGATTAATGGTTCAGGATCTATGAATTGTCCCTGAATATTCTCCGGATTCTCAATTGTGAGGTCGGGTTCAAAAAATGGATTTTCGGAAATTTGAATTGGAATACTTGGCCGACTGAATGACGATTCTAAAGAAAAATCAACAGCGACAATATTTGCTAGATGTCTTGATCGAGTTACAGGTGGTGAACGTACAAAAAGTGGTGAACGTCTTGCTCGGTGCATTCACTGATTATCCTATTAGTTATAAAAATAAGAAAAATTATATAAGTTATCAAATTAATAGACTTTTCTAATTTTACTCACATTTCGAATAGCCAAAAGATGCAGCAGAGGGGCAGGAATCGTTTGGTCTCAATATAATTGAGTACTGTTTGGCTCCAATAACCCGGTCCACGTACAAATCCAACTATTACTACGAACCAGAAAATTTTGATGTCTATCAATTTAACCGTTTAAAATAATTTTTCGTTGAAATTTAAAGAAATATTAGAGAAGAAATAGAAAATTCTATGTCCT